>NW_025401601.1:0-3371 GCF_020080835.1 Cotesia glomerata
GCAGTGCAGTCAAAGTGGGGGGTCAAAAAAAAAGAGGGTGTCCTGGCGTGCATTATTCCAACCCTCCTGGTGATCTGAAACATAAAAAACAGATGGATTCTTAATTATTATAGATGGCGCTATCGTATAACCCTTGGATAAGTTAAAAATTTTTTTTTTTTTTAAATGGCGGCAGTTTGAAAAAAAAATTTTTTTTTTTCATATTTTTTTAACAATTCCGAATTTTTTAAAAATACTAAATGAGAAGTTATAGTTTTGGGCAGGGTTCACGAGATGAAGCGACGTATAGAGAACATCCTCTTCAAATTTGAAGTAAATCAGTTCATTAGAACTCGAGATTCCTTACCGCCAGCTCGAAAAAAGTAGTTCCGAGAAAAACGCGTTCAAAGTTTTGAGACAAGTTTTCGACAATTTTACTTGTAGAATGGTACAGAATACTTACATATTTTTAATCGGCGATTCTTGCTCCATATAAGAATCCTTCCTCTACTTCAAAATGCTCATTCTCCGATGTTCTCTTGTGAAGACGTGCAGTTCTACCCTCCTTTGACGCCTCTGAAGTCCGGAGTTCCGAGCGCTCCGAGCAGCTGCACGCCTAAATTTTATCTCTTTCTTACATGTTGAACATAGGATCAACGTTAAAAGCGTGGTAAAAATAGAAAAAAATTCTAAAATACAATAACCGGAATTGTTATTGATTATAACTTCCTCATCCTGCGAATGTTTTAATTTTGCTGCAGATGCACTAGTGAAACTGGTTTCTTCTTCTACAGTAAATTGATTACCGGAAAATTTCCTCTTTTTTGATCTGCATGGCCGTGCAGAACTAAATTTTGAATATTTTCTATCCATTATACTGTAAATAAATTCACAATTCGCAATTTACCAAATAATTTTCACTTGAATAATTTTAAACACGTTGTCAGCACTTCCACTCAGTACGAAGGTTATTCTCAAAACTAAACTTAAAAATGAAACTTAAAAGGAGAATATTCCAACAAAACAAGTTTTCTATGTCCTTCAATTAAATATATAGATTTAAAAGGAATACTATACAATAGAAAGGGACATAAATAGGGACTCGGGAACGCCTACCATCTTTTGTTAACTTGTAGCGGTCGGACCGGAACCGATGCCACGTCACTAAAACGGCTATAACTCATGAAATAATAAGAATTTTGAAAAATCCTTTTAATAACATATTTTTGAATATCTAAACTTTGAAAATATGAAAAAAAAAATTTTCGATTTTTTCAAAATTCTACAGTAGAATACTCCCTTAACGAATATTTATCTTTCTTCTGATTGAACTTCAATGGTGAAATAGCAGTTTTGGAATAACATACATTGAGACTTCAAATTTTTTCACGCACAAACCTAAGTCTTGATCATAAAATACTGTAAAACAGATAAATGAATGAGGAGTTTCACAATCGTTGAATTGAGAAGTTGAATTTTTCTTTCTTGCAACAGTATTTTCTTGCAAAGTAGATTTGAATTTTTTTTGATGGCGTAATGTATCAACTTTAACTTCATTTGATGCTGATGAACAAGGGTTGGAATTCAAAGAGTTTGATGAAACATTATCTTTTGGGTTTGGACATTGAGACCACTGTTTTAATTAATTTTTCATTTAATACTGGTAAAAACATTTGAAATTTTTTGTAAAAATTTTTTTCGTTAGGAAATCTGAATCGGTTGGGATTTTATTCAAAACGTTCACTGCTTGTAATTACAGGAGATGGTTTAGCAGATGGAGGAGTGGATTCAACAGTATTTGTTTTTTTATTCCATCGGTGATCATAGAATGAGTACGTTTTTTGTTGTTAACGGAATCGGCAATATAACCTTCAACTACTGTTGATGACTTCCAACCACCATGTCTCTTCATCACTGTCATATTACCTCCAGCATCAGCTAACAATGTGGGTAATGTTCGACGGAAGCTTGCATGTCCTGTATATTTCTTTGCGTTTTCTAATTTTAAAAATTCAACAATAGTTCTGGGCATTGAACCAAACTTGTTAATTTCTATGTTTTGACAAGTACAGCGACCATTTTTGGTAATTCAAAAAATCTATCTGTTTTACAGGTTTGGGGACTAGCATCCCATACTCATTGCTTTTGCGTAGTCGTAATATATACCATCAATGGTAAATGATCTTGGCTGATTATTTTTCGTTATCGGAACTTTAATAAATAAAGTGTTCTCATCAATTTTTTTGACATCTTCCAGTTTGATGTTCATGAATTCACTTCTTCTTAAAGCACCATAAATTCCAAATATTAAACAAACCTGCAACAGTGAGAATAAAATAAACAAATGTTTAGACTATACAGACATTTTCATACTAAACATATCAATAAATATTTAATTACCTTTGTAGCAAGATATTTATTATCAGGGGCTTCATTTAGAAATTTTTCGATATTTTCTTTTGTAAAAACTTCATTTTTTAGCAACGTATTTACACATTTGTTTCTTCAAAAAAAACGTTACTTTTTTGTAATTACCAATATTAACATCATCAAATGCTTTGATAGTAGTTTTCAACATCGAATGAAAAGCCCATAAACTGGGAGGGGAATATTATTGAGAAAGATTATCAAAGTAGACTGAAATTACATCTTCAGCAAAATAATTTGATTTAACATTTTCTTTACGCCATGCTTTAAAAGCATTATAAGTTGCCACATACATTCGTATAGATTTTGTTGGCATTGATTGTAAAGCTATATTCTTCGCCTTTTCTTTTATCTCGTCAGGAACAAAATCATTATAATCATCGTCTAAATCACTGTAATCACTGTCCATATTTATTACGGAATAAGATTGTTGTTAAATTAAATAATGTTCAGAAAATATTTCACACTAGAATAATGTTTACGACTGAGTGAAATCGTTAATAAAAAACATTTGAGAATCATTATTAAAGGCTTTAGCATACTTCAGACTGAATCATAACCGACAAAAAGATGTAATTTTAATCATTAGTTATTTATTATTTTGTATTTTTTCAGGGCTTTGAATGTTTTTAAATATATTTTTTCGTTTTTTTTTGCGGTGAAAGTCAAATTTTTAGAGAAAATTTCAAAAAAATTAGTAAAAATAAAAAAAAAATGAAATTGAAAAAATGAAAAAAAAAAAAATGAAATTGATTAATTGTGAAATTAGCTAAGAATTGAACACAAAGAGTCTCTTGTAACCGATAAATTTCTTGTAGTTTGTAATTTTGCCGAGAAATACAAATTCGTTATCCAAAATGCAGTACCAGGATTCCACTGGAATAATGATCAGTCGAGAATATTTTCAGTGGTTATTTATTTTAAAAAAATTAGGAAAACGGTTGACCCTGAAGGCCATCCCTGCA
>NW_025401602.1:0-3370 GCF_020080835.1 Cotesia glomerata
ATTTATTCACTTGGCAAAACAACGTTTGCCGGGTCAGCTAGTACATATATATATATATATATATATATATATATATATATACATATATATATAGTATATATAAATATATATGTATATATATACTATATATATATGTATATTTTTAAACAATAGCTTCTATATGCTCCAAATTGGGTAGGAATATTCTATATGTGATGTAGAAATGACCTATGAGCGGATTTTCTGATATCTTACCTCACAGAGGGTTGCGGGAGTGGGTATTAACAATGAAAATTTTTAATTTTTAAGCTATAGCTCGTACAGACTCCAAATTTTGTAGGAATTTTCTGTAAGTGATAAATAAATAATTTGTAACAGGGTAAAATTGCTCTGAATCGATAAGTCGCCAGAGATCGATAATCGTTCGACGCAGCACTGGCGCGTCTCGATCTTCGGGCCTAAAGAGAGAGTGGAAGGGGTAGTTGGGGTTATTATATAGGTGAGCCGTGCATTGCGACAGGGAAAAAGTAGTGTAACTGCCAGACAGTGTGCCATTGTGTAATCAAGAGGGACCGATCCTCGAGTAGTTACCAGACGTAAGAAGCCAACATCTAGGACTTCAATCTCCAGTAGTGAGTTAGATCGTCGTATATTCAACAAGGTATCAAAATAATTACTCTGTGCATGGGAGAAAAAGTATTGTTATTATAGTGATCCAGTGGATCGTGAACGTAGTATTGTGATTAGCTCAAAAACAGTATCGTCATTTTCACCATGAATAGCCCGATATACTCTGTACTTCTCGGATTTTTATAAGAACTTTCCATGGTATAGTGAATATGTTGCTAAAACGCTATTGCGATCATAAAAGAAAAAGTTTCTACTATGGCGAAACGGGATCGTGATTATCACGATCCACGACGCCTTCAGCGCCGCCACGCATAACCAAGTCTGAAACTCTTACGAGTAGATTTGTTTACAATTTTGGTGATGAAATAGTGATTAATTACATAAATTAGTTAATTAATATCAACAGCGATATGGCATGATTGGGTTGTTGATAAATTACTCGAGTGGAATCTTGAAAAAATTGTTTTCGATTTTTGAAGGCTATTAGTAGTAAAGAAATAAATCTTCCTATGTTAACTGTGTTAATGTCGTGTCCGTGGTTATTGTGATATAATTCTTACTACTGTTGATAAGAAGAAACAATGTACGCATTATATATTGTATTAAATAAATAAAATTGTTGCTTTTCATAAAAGTCTTTTTAGCATAAATGATTTGATCCCATACTATTTTTATACAAAAAATATAATTGTATGGAGTAACGTTCAGTAATAAAGGAGTAAAAAATTCCATTAAAAAATTTTTTTTCTTATGACAAAAAATATTTGCTTCTTTTTAAATAAATATTCCGGATAATACAAATTTCTAGGCTAATAATATTTGTAAAAATAAAAAAAGTTATATAAAGATAAAGTCCAACTGCTGTAAGTCATTATTTAAAAACTCCACGTGGTTATTTTTATAAGCTGAACTTAAGTTCTGGAAATTCTTTTATTTATTAATTTAATATCACTCATTGATAAAATTCTTTAGAATTTATTTAACAGCGTGGGATTATTAAAGTCCGGGAATTTTTAGTTAAGATTATTTGGTGAAATTTTATAAGAATTAATTTTGATAATTAATAATAAAATTACGAGTTTGAAATGGGAACAATTTATACGTAGAATAAAATTTATTTAATGTTGAGTGTTAAACTCATGATTGATTGGGAATAAATTTAGGCGTCGGTTTTAGTTCAAAATTTTGGGGAATTAAACTATTAGTCGCAGAAAATATTTAATAAATTAATTGTTAGCTAATGACTGGAAATTATTAAGTAAAAATTTAATGTAACAATGGTCTGATATTAAATTTTTGTAGTAATCTTTTCTTAAGTCAAAATAAAGTAAAGTAAATTCAGAGTGTGCGAGTGTGTGCGGGGTATGTGTGTGGGCTGCAGAGGCTTCTTGGCTTACGTTGCAGTCACTAGGTTGTTAAGCCCGTAGCTGGTGTTGTTGATAAGCCCCTCGTGCACCGGGTGCGGTCTTTGTACGCGATGTGTCTTGTTGATAGTTATAAGTTGAGTTAGTCAAGTTTAGTTTTGGTTAGCCGTGTTAGTAGGGCTTGACGAACTCTGTCACACTGTTGTCTTTGGTGCAAAAGCAATTAAAAGTTTAGTTAATCAAGGTTAGTTCTTGGTTAGCCGTTAGTCTACTATATTGGCTAGACGATCCTTTTTGGTCACACTGCGGTCTTTGTGCAAGGTAACTTAAATAGTTCTGGTTTTCAGTCGTTAGTAGGCTATAGTAATAAGTTGGATTATAGTGTGAGTGTGAGTGTGTGCAACTTGTTAAATAACATTTTTGTTAATAAATTTTGGATCCATTGTTAAATAAAATTTATTTATTTCAGATCACCCTTCCTCCACTCCTCTCTCCCTGTAAGATAAGCTCTCAGCATTGGATCCGGTTCTAAGAACTGTGATTAAAAATCCTGGTATGTCCTTAGTTTATTAATTTAGATTTCAGTTTTGTTAGTTTATTTTAATTAATTTAATTTATAGGGGCCAATTGAGTGGGCATAAAAACCCGTTACAAAATTTATGAATGAATTTTACGTTATCCTACCTCAAAGAAAGCACTGAACTGACGTGTGTCAGTTTAATTAAATAAATAAAACAAAATGGGTCATCAAAGTTGTTGTGTAATTGATTGCAAAAAAATACAAGTAGAAATAGCAATTGTAAATTTTATAAGTTTTTGGTTGCCAACTGGAAATTAACTGAAGCGAAAAAATGAATAGCTGCTGCTCAACATTCTCACATATTCAGTCAGGGACTACCTACCCTTTATTCAAGTTTGTGGTTGAAAAATAATATTATGGGTAATAGATTGAAAGTCGGTTCTTAACACGAATTCAATTTTTTATCTGTAAAATTAAATTAAAAAAAAATAAAAATTTAAGATACATTCGTAAATATATAATTAAGTTAAATAAAGCTATTCGCCTCTTTATATAATTTCAAATTGTTATATATTCAATATTAATACTGATTTTTCATTCAATATTAACTTAACAACAAACAATTTTAATAGCCCTGTGGAAAAAGTCTGATAGATCCAAATAAAAAAACAATATTCGATGGAATGTAATGATAAACTATTGTGTTTTTGAAACAGCAATTCCGAATACATGCAGATTGACAGGAAAACTATGATTTCATTGGATTATATCTGGTTCATATTCAACAAATTGGATTGTATAAGCATTTTTCTTTGATTATTAGTTAGAATTTTAATACTAGAATTTACGGATAAAGGGAATAGCCGGATTAATATGG
>NW_025401603.1:0-3370 GCF_020080835.1 Cotesia glomerata
TCATATCTAATTCCATACTTAGGCGCTTAAAATTGCACCAATGACGTTTTGAGCTCTTCGAGCTCAAAAAACAATTATGGGTTATTTTGAGCTCTCCGAGCTCCAAAGAGATTGCTTTCCTATACTTTAAAGCTCTTCGAGCTCAAAAGTCTGATAAAGATTTGATAAGACACTATTTTTTGAATTTTTAAACCGCAATAACTTTTGAATGAATAAACCGATTTTTACGCGGTTAGAAGCATTCGACGCAGTTTTCAAGCCTCACAAAAAGAATCTTAAATTTTGAATTGATCGCGATAGGAATTTTGGAGTTATTCCGAAAAACACTTTTTCGGTTTTCTTTCGTTCACGATATCTCTCGAACTAATCAACCGATTTTTGACCGGACTGATGGCGATCGACGTGGTTTTGAGGTTAAGAGCTAATTAGTTTTGGAATTGAACCTTTAAGCCGTTTAAAAGTTATTCCAAAAACCACATTTGAAAAAAAATTTTTGCTGGATTTAAAATTTCTCAAGATCCTATTGATGCTGAATCCGGTCCCAAATAGTTTTCAAAATCTAAGTTTGGTCCAAGCCCTTTCAAATGGCATCAACCGCGATGAAATCGGTGCAAGCCGTTCAAAAGTTATAAGCGGTTCACATACTTTCTCACACACACACACACACACACACACACACACACACACACACACACACACACACACACACACACACACACACACACACATACAGACACCGTGACAACCTCGCGGGGGATAGTCAGGGAAGCTTCCTGTGACCTTCAAATGTCGAGATCCTGATGAAAACTCGATTTTTGCAAAACAGGGTGAAAACAATAACTTCCCGATTTTGAAAATCTTCGATTTTCTTAGCGAGAAGTTAAAAAATTTTTTCATGAATTATATTGAAATTGTTAATGATAATTTAGAAAAAAAAAAAAAAAGAATTTCTTAATAAAAATGATTTAAATTATTGGATAAATGAAAAAAGCAATCATAAACAATTAAAAAATTTTTTTTTTAAGAAAAAAATTTTTTAAATTAAATCATTATTGCACTAAAAGACAATAAAATGACAAAAAAAATTTTTCAAAAGACTATTCTACTTGTCTATTTAGGACTATTCATTAGTTACGGCAAGGACAACTTATTGAGGGTGAGAGTTTTGACCCCTACTATATAAAGTATACGTAAGATTTTTCCGAACCCCCCTCCCCTTTCTTAAAGTAAGATTCTATCTTGATCTTCGAAATAATTAAATACGATAATCAGAAACGGAAAAATGTACTATAATTTTTTGTATAAGAACCAAACATAAATAACAAAACATAATGAAATGTTAATAAAGTATTATTTTTATAACTTTCCGCTAAGAATATTGAAAATTTTAAAAAATCGAAAAGTTGTGTTTTTACCCCGTTTTTTGAAAAATGTGTGTGTGTGTGTATGTGAAAGCATCTCATAGCACTTTTTGAACGGCTTGACCGATTTGAATCGCAGTTGGTGCCATTCAAAGGGTTCGACTAAGCTTAGATTTTGAATACAACTTTGGACTGATTCGGACTGATAGGTACGACCCACAATATTAAAAAACTGCGAAACCGCAAATTTTTCAAATGTGGTTTTCAAATAACTTTTAAACAGCGACCGATCCAATTCCAAAAGCTTAATCAGCTCTTAACATCGAAAAATCACGTCGATCGCACGCCAAGCCGGTCGAAATCCGGTTGTTAAATCGTTCGGCTGAGTTATCGTTGACGAAAGAAATCGAAAAAAGTGTTTTTTTCGAGGTACACCGAAAAATTTCCGGTTTGACCAATTTTGTGTTTAAAAATATATCATAAAATTTGAAAAACTGCGTCGAATGCTGCCGCCGTGTGAAAATCGGTTCATTCATTCAAAAGTTATTGCGGTTTGAAAATTTAAAAAATATTGATTTATTTAACTTCTATCAGACTTTTGAGCACGGAGAGCTCAAAACTACACGAAAATCATATTTGTGAGCTCGAAAATCTCAAAAATGTGATGTGTTATTCTGAGCGCTTCAGTACAAAATGAGCGAGAAGTTGCAGAGATGGCCTTTAGGGTCAACCGTGGTCCCTAATTTTTTAATAACTTTCAAAATAAATTCGAATGCGTATCAAGTAATACTTGGATAATTTGTACAAAAATTACAGTGTGAAACCGTAACTTTTAATGCCTGTCGAAACTGTAACTTTTCTTTTATAAAATATAAAACTTGTTGTGCAGCGCCAAGCTGTAATTTTTACAGTTTCGTTTACGGAGCGCCGCATTACTATTTAAAAATGTAAAATATGAGGTCTGTTTCGACCAGTGAAAATTTCTGGGATATATTGTAATATATAAGATAAATATTATTACTATATTTGTCATCTTGTTGATTCCCTCGTGAATTCCGGATTACTATGAAATCAGAGTGAAATCACGATGAGATCGTAGTAAAAAGATTATGGTGAAATTACCGTGAAATCACTGTAATTTTGTTCCATGAGGTCACTGTAATTTTATTGTCAGTTAATAAACTATTTATGTTTAGTAACTATTTATGGCGTTATCCGTGACTCCAAGGACTTAAAGACACGGAAAATCTTAAAAAACACGGACAAACGCATCTCGTTATCCGTGACTCCAAAGACTTAAAGACACGGAAAATCTTAAAAAAAACAGACTAACGTATCTTGTTATCTGTGACTCCAATGACTTGAAGGAACGGATGAATATCCAACATTCAGAGATTTACGTTGTTGCTCCGTGACTCCAAAGGTTGGAGATACAGAAAAATTTTAGATACAAATGGTCGATTTAACGACGTTGTCTGTGACTGCAAGGACTTAGACTTATAGCCACGGATAAATTTTCAATATCCAAGGATCTGCGTAGTTGTCCGTGACCCTTAAGAATTAGAGACTCGGAAAAACTTCAGATACGCAAATGGACGATTTGCCCCGTTGTCCATGACTCTAAAGACTCAGAGTCACGGAAAATTTTTACAATCAAATGACCTACGTTGCTGCTCAGGTAGGGTTAGCCAATGTCGACCCTTATTAAAAAAGAAAAGATTTAACACATTAAAAATGTATATCTATATATTCGTCAAGTTAAATCTTTTTTAATCTCTTTGAGCCATTTCGAATTTTTTCAAATCTCTTTTTCTAATCAGGGGCAATTAGCTCGAGCCTTGGGCCGTTTGTTATGTGCTGAGTCTTGAAAAGTGATCACTGGCCTCAGCTTTGCCCGAAGCTTGGCCCAATGGTTAGATATTTTCAAATCAAGCCTTGGAAGTAACTTCTGTCTTAAGCCTGGTTTGAGACTTGGTCCAATGATCTACCAGATTTGGTAGAATCTGGCG
>NW_025401604.1:0-3370 GCF_020080835.1 Cotesia glomerata
ATACTTAAAGTTATGTTTAATTTATATATTTTTAATAACTTTTAAAAATGGAGTTAATTAAAACCGAAGGAAAATTAAAAAATTCTCATGTATTTAGTTACGGTGATTGGAATTGTGCGAGGTGTAATAAAGATCCTAATCGTTTCTATTGTTGTAAGAGAGGTTTACTCACGCCAAGGAAATGCCCGGTCATTTTAACACAAAATAGAAGACGGTTCGGTAGAAGTGGAAGAAGAATATCACAACCATCTAAATCACAACGAAATTTGGTGGAAACGATAAAAAATGAGTTAAAACGGAAGGCTGTGGAGAGAAGATGCGGATACTCCGAATGGTATTGCAAAAACGTTATAAAGGAGGTGAAATTATTTTTCTACTAAACAATAAATTGTCATTATTTTTAAAATGATAAATATTTAATAATATTAAAAATTAGGTACAAATACTCACCAATATCTATCGACGCTGCACGAAAATCGTTAATTCAACGATTCTCCAGTACCAAAAAGATAAACCGCAAACATTATTCCAACTAGCACAAATGCTTGAAATTAATATACTTTATAAAAGAAATATTTACAAAGGCTTTTGTTGCTGCCAATATTGACGTAAAAACCATCTCCTTATTTTTTGGCTCTCAATCCATGATCGATATTTTTAAAGAAGCCAGAAGAAATAACGATTGAAGAAAACCTTCAGAGTATTTGGGCTATATCTTATATTTTTATGTTTTAGTTTTAAGTTTTAAAAATTCATCCATAACTTTTTTTCATTAGTGTTTACCACAAATACCAAAAGTTATTTCAGATGTTATCTTTTCACCTGAAAAAATTTAATGAGGTTAATTTTTATTTATTTATTTTAGTTTAAAGAAAAGAAAAATTACTTTTAATTATTTTAATGTTAAACAGGGAATTGCGGTACTTTTTGTTATAATTGGGGGAAGAAGTGAAGCAGTCTACGAAAGTGTATTTCGATTTCTCACAAATGACTTGCAAGTAACAAAATTAAAAAAAATAACATGTCACTATAATGCTCTATTGATTAATGGTTTAAGACGAGCTCTCCCAAACGTCATCATTAGAGGCACTCTTTTCAATTATGTAAAAGTAAGAATTAATAGTTAAAGAAATGTAAATTATACTCAATAATCATAAAATTGACTTAAAAATTATGAAATAAATTTATTTAGCTACTCAACAGAAAATGGAATACTTTAAATCTACCTGATGAACATGATAATGAAGTGTCAGATTTGAGTTTTATATTGAAATTATTACCGCAAAAAATGGTTAAAAAAGGGATTGATTTCCTTACATCAAAAGGCGACAAATTATCTGAAGATTATGAGGATTACAAGGCTTACTGTAAATTTGTCGAAAAATGCGAGCTCTTTATTACTAAAGAAAATTTTACTAACGAAAACACTACAGATGCCATTCAGTACTCTGAGAATTTCATCCTTAATGAAATAAGAGAACTTGGTATACACCAGACTATCCATTTATTTTTACGTAAGTTTATACACAATTCATATATAGATATATATATATATATATATATATATATATATATATATAGATATATATATATATATATATATATATATATCTCAATTTAAATATATAAATCATTTATTTACTGTTCTTAGAATCACTCAAAAATTACATTTATCAAAGTGAAAAAAAATTTTTGCAAGTTACTGAGGACACGAAAGTTTACTATCAAGTAAAAATTACTCAAGAATTAAAACAAGTACAATAAAAATTAGAAAATGAGAAATTAACTATTGAACAATTTAAAAATCACGCAGCAGTAAGCAGTTTAATAAAAAAATTATTTGTAGCGTTGAGTTGGCCTCAGTGTGAGTGAACTTTCCATAAAATTTGTAAAATAATCAATTGTTATCGATTTAAATTAATAATAGAATTACATTAAGGTACATGTTTTATTCTAGACCGCGATGATAATGGAAAATTAGAATCATTTCCAAATCCAAAAATTTATTACGCAGTGGAAGAAAATGACAATGGTAAAGTATAAATTCTTGTGATGTATAATTTTAATGGAACTATCAATTAAATAAAATATTTTAATTTTACATATGAAGAGAAAGAATTTGAAAACCCATGTGCGTATTGTTTTTCTGAGGAGTCTTCGATTGAAACAGTTGGGTGTGGCCATTTGAGCATAGGGTGTTATGTACTTTGTTGGTATGAAGACTTTTTACCAGTTTTAAAAATAGAACATGTCCGCGGTGCCGAAGTCCTTACGAAAAAGTTAATATTCATTAAATCATTCTTTTGTTATCACGACTGAAGATTGACATTTATCAGCTAATTTGCAATTTTAATGAGTTCTTCCTAGTTTACAATTTTTTCTGTTAAAACAATCAAGATTTTTACTCAAGTTATTAAATATTTGTTAAATATGAAAATATGTACATGTATGGATGTACTATTCATTATCAATGTTAATAATTAATAAAATTATATAAATACCTGGATAAATTATTGTAAAGAATCTGAATATTATTTTTATATAGCGATGAAAATTCATGAGTACAAAATTGTTGATCAGAAAATTGTACTTTTCATCGCTCCTGGCTCCCTGTGAAATCACTAAGAATTTTAAAAATGATCTGGGATTCGGAGAGTTTCGCCAGATGGATCTTCAGAACAATTGTGCGAGTGCTTATATTTCATCGTTTTTTTAAGCAACCAATATATAATCATCGATAAACCAATCACTATAATGCCCAAGACATTATGGGTTAGTTTTACTCTGAAGGAGAGAGTGCTCACTTCAATAAATCATTATCTTTGACTTTCAGAGCTAAAAACTAAAGTCACTGTTGATAGTAAAGATAAAAAACATAAAAAAAAAAAAAAAAAATTTTATCTCTTTCGAACGAAACCATCCACGTGAGAGTATGCCTCCTCTATTTTTTTTTTTTTTAATTTGTTTAACACATTAGATTACCTGTAATCAATTCAATAATTAATATTATCAGTTTATTTATTATTATAGGTTACAATTATTGTTATTATTATTGGGTGAATAGAAAGAAATATGTTCATAATTACTTGATGGCATACTTTGAAAATTCTAATTGCAATTTAATTTCTTTTTTGTTAATATTTCCATACATTTAACAATAAAGATATGTAACATCAGACGCTTATTAATAAATAAAATATAATATTAAAAATGGCGAATAAGCAACACTATACCAAGCACGTTGATAGAACACGTATGAAAATTCACACTCCAAGGAGTGCACGGGGCACCGGTCTATCATACATTGATTCCGTGCTCGTACCAGTGTCCCATACGCGAGAAATATCTGCAAATAAGTGGTAGTGTATGC
>NW_025401605.1:0-3369 GCF_020080835.1 Cotesia glomerata
ATTATATTCGAAAATATATACAAAAATATATATTTTTTCGGTGTGGGGGAGATCGGAGTTTATTTCGAGGAGTGTCGCCGGTGCCAGCCCGAGTGCCCAATCGACGGTCCCCGACGTCATTAGATGATGCCAACGAAACCGACGACGCCCCTTTTCCTTCTTTTATTTTTTCATTTATTTTTATTTTAATTATTTTTAGTTTTTTCTTATTTTGAAAGTTTTTAACCTTGCAATGCGGCGATTTGATTATTTGGTTTATTTACTTAACTCACTGTTATTAATTAAATTGAGCGCGAAGATTTGATTTTTTTGTTAGTTTAATTAATTATTACACTAAATTTTAAGATTTGATCATTTGGTTTTATTTTTGTTTATGTAATTATTGTTAATAAAATTGAGCTAAAGATTTATTTTTTATATTACTTACTTTCACTATTATTAAAATTTTAATTTATTGCGGCGAATTTGAAACTTCATGTTTAGTTTTTTCAAATTGAGTTTTGTTTGTGAATCCGCGAATCGACGATTTTAAGTGCCGACGATTATTATTTGGCGTTTAGTTTCTTTTGGTATTGTTCACCTTGACCGTTTGTTTTAACTTATTGTTAATAAATTAATAATTAATTTTTTTTAATTAATTGTGAATTAATACGATTTACTCCGAATATTTTCCTCAAGTTACCCTTGGTATAATTGAAAGTCGAACCCCAAGGCCCGCCACCCGATGAAGAGTATCCCCGGATCGTAGCAGCCGTAATCGACGTGATCGGAGCAAAGCTCCTGGCGCCCAACAAAAGGTAATGCAGGTAGGCCAATTATTTATTTCAGGATTCAACCTCGCTAACGCAGGAGATCGAACTACCCGTTATAAATTTTAAATGTTAAAAACGTGTTAATTTATTTAGTGAATAGAATTATTATCCTGTATTCTAGCTATAGGATTATAAAAAGTGCTAAGAAAACTGCAAGTTATTTGCTATTTATTTTAAATAAATATTTGTTATCAGTGCAACGTGGCCAGTTGGCTCACATTAGCAAAACACCAATTTGCTCAATCTGATGCAAATATCATCATCAGATAACATCGTAAAATCTGATGATTAGAGAATTAGGCGATAATCGCTAAATGTATGAAAATCGTTTTGAGAGTGGAGCTTAGACGTCTCCCCACTTCTCAATGCTAATTAATGTAAGCGGAAGCCGCGTGCATTCAGTCTTTGTTCAACCTTCATAATGGCCATACTTCTGTAATTGATATATTTATTAAAATATAAATAATTACTTTTTACCGTGTTACAACGCAATGTTCGGTATTTTATTAATTTATACCGTTTATTAAATAATAACGTCATTTTAATCTACAATAAGTACGATACGACTCGATTATCAGTTAACAATAAGTGAGTATGTTGTACATTAATTAAATAATACGACGCATATACAAGATAAATTAGCTTTGACATGTCGTGTACTCAAGAAGGTCTTGAGTAGTCAGCCATTTTGTTGAGGAAAGCGTCGTTTCATTGTTCGAGGAAGATCCTGGTTTTGTCGGTCACCCTCGATTATTCGTCTGTTCCTAACCCAGTAACCAGCCCAGCTACAGCCACGATGTGAATCTACCACCGCTGGACAACGTTAAAGCACACACTGAAGTGGTAGTAGTACCTGTTGTAAATCAGGTGGTATATTGAGGTAAGAATTGGACGCGGTATTGAACTTAATTTGAGGCTGTATTTTTCAATATTTGTGTTTGACGACCATTTAGCCTCTATTTTTCCACATACTGAGCGATCAGCAGAGCAGTACGCGGCAAAGATTGGTTTTTGTGTCGGAGCTGAATCTATCTTTCAACGAGTATCGCCACCCACGAATTGCCCTCAGACCATATTCCTAACGCGAATTAAATCGAATCTACTAGCTATTTGTAGCTTTGAAAGCTATCGGCTTGGTTCGCCGTAAAATCACAAAAGCTTTTACTGCGTTATCTGGGCAGCATCGACTCTTATAAGCTACGGCTTTTGCTGAGTTGGTTACACTCCGAGGTGTAACGAGCGTGTCTTTTCGGCTCCAGTTCGTAATTAATTATTAAATTAAAATTTAGAAGTAATTCGTAGTACGTTCGTGATCGTATACATTCATTTTTTTCTGCATCCACAGTCGGTAAATCAACTGTGTCGTAAAACAGACGTTTATTACTCATTTCTCTATTACTTGAAGGTGCATAACTTAATAAGTTTGCATCGTGAAATCACCAAGCCTATATATTTAATAAATTTATAGTAGATGTCGCTTTACAACTTGGGGTATCCGATGATGACTGACAAATCGCTCAATAAAACGAAGATGCTATATACGGTGAAACGATCCGTAAAACAACCGTGCTTTCACCCGTATTGCCGAAATCGCCAGGGAATGGGACAAACCGTAAAACATGCCGGAAAAAAATTTTAGATTTGCTCTGATCAAATTAGATCAAATTCATCAGATTCGTGGAGCAGATTCAGAATTTCTGCCGGATCTATCCAGATAAAAATTTGGGATCTAATTAGGACTCCTAAAATCTGATCTGTTCAGATCTGGTTCTGATTGAGAAACAGAGATCAATTTATAAAAAGTTTATAAAAATAAAAATAATAGTAAAAATTTATTTTATTTATATTTGGAAATTATGTATTTTATATCAATTTTCCGTGATTTATGAAGGAAGTACGAGCGCTGTAGGCAGGGTGGGGATAGGTATCGACTCTAGCGCGGTAACGGGAGAGGAAGCAGTAAACAATATATTTTTCCTTTAATATATAGATATACATTTAACATTACTAATGGCGGCATTTATTTTTCTTTTAATTAATTCACTTTTAATTAGTCGGGCAAGTAATATTTTTTAAATTAAATTTATCACTAATATATTTACTTTCATTCATAAAGTTTTTTAAAAAATATTCACCGACAGTTTTACGAGAAAAATACAGCAGGAAATGTATCAATGTTTGGGGTTACCTCCTACAAGACCAATGCTAAATTGTTTCCAACCCTTTAAAGTTAATTATTTATTTAAATGATCGGGCAATCTCCCCCAAATTTTCGGAATTTGTTTCTTAGACATATTTAAACTTCATATTAAAAAAAATCAAGCCTTTTATCAAAAGTTGCCCTCAGTGCTCGTACTTCCTTCTTTGAAGTCGAATTATCGTTGAAAAACAATTTGCAATGTTGGGGATTCGAACCTGGGTCCTCCTGCATGTCAGTCCCAGAACGTACCATTCAGCTTCTAGAAGTACCTGACTGAGTTAATCTTCAGATAATAGTGTAGGCGCTGTAATATCTTTTCGTAAAATTTTGAGGTCGGCGTACAAAATATGATTACTG
>NW_025401606.1:0-3367 GCF_020080835.1 Cotesia glomerata
CACACATACACGTGCGCAAGCACAAAAGCGTAAATCGGAAAAACCGACGGGTGACGTTAGCTATGTGAGGCCGGGCATTGTCTTGCATAAAAATAAAACCTCTAGTTTGCTGCCGTAGAGGCAAGACAACAGGTCGTAAGATCTGATTAATGTAACGCGTAGCGTTTAGATTTTCGTGGACGATTACCAAAGGAGTTCGTGAAAATCTCGAAACTCCTCCCCAAACCATCACCGACCCTCCGTTGTAAGCAGCTACCAGTCGAGTGAAGTTACGTGAAAAACGCTCTCCCTGACGGCGCCAAACTCGGGGTCTTCGGTCATTTCCAAACAGGCATACCCGACACTCATCAGAAAACAAAACATTGTTCCATTGCCTTACGGTCCAATGAACATGTTGACGAGCGTAAGCCAGACGGTTTCGGCGATGTATGGGTGATAACATCGGTACTCGGGCGGCACTTCTTGATCGCACTCCAGTCTCACGGAGACGATTTCGAACCGTTTGAACTGAAATGTTCCGCGGTTGTTGTTGTCGTCGTCGTCGTTGTTGTTGCTGTTGTTGTTGTTGTTGTCGACGGTTCGAAAATTTCGGGCGACAACGTTCGCAGGAACGAAAGGTTCTTGACGAACGCGCCGAACGATCGCTCGGTCATCACGAGGATTTGTTGCGCGACGACGACCTTGGCCAACTCGTCGTTGATAACCACCGGTTTCCAAATACCGATTGTATGCGCGAGATACGACAGATGAACTAACGTCCATACGATCCCCGACTTGTCGGTAATTGTACCCTTCTTCCACTAGAGTCACTATCTGAGCGACTTGTGGCGCGGATAAATGCCGCCTAGGCATTATGAAAAAATAAAAGAAAACTAAAGTTTGCAAAAACTCAGTTAATTTGCTTTTCTAAAATTAAAATATACGGTAGTTTTGAGAAAAACTGTTGATTGGGTCGCTTACCCAGAAAGCAGGTTAGTTTTAAGAAAGACTGTTTTAGACACTGTTGGAATTCGCACGAAAAATTATTGTCCCAATATTCGTAGAACGAATATTCGACTTGCCTTGGGGGTATCAACTTTAATTTATTCAATTAATTTGTGACTAGGAAAATTAAAGTGCGGAAGAGTAAAATCGGTGAGAAAGTGAGTCGCTACATTTTTTTTGATTTGGGCCAATTGAAAAAAAAATAAAAAAATTTTTTTTTTTTTTTCTCAAATTTTTTTTTTTTTTTTTTTTTTTTCCTTAAATTTTTCAAGTCACTAATACAGAATTGAGAGAAAAATGAAAAAAAAAATTTTTTTTCATTTTTGATAAAAATTATGACATTTTCAGAGCGAAATTCTTGCTCCTTTAATTTTTTCAAAAATTCTATCAAGTGGGAAAAAAAAACGGTTGGCTGGATTGAATTGAAACTTTGTAGGGTTTTTGTGGGTATATTGAACAGTAAAAGGCACACTTAACGTTAGTGGTTTCCGCAATATTTTTGATTGGGCGCTTGATTTTCCAAAAAACGACAAAAAGCCCTTTTTTGGATGCTTTTTCAAATTCATGTAATGATTGAAAAAAAATTTTTTTTTCAAAATTCAATTGCCAATCCTCGTAGAGAATTTATTCAAGTTTTTAAAAACAACCTCAAAATGTCTGTGCGATCATTGGTTGCTGAGATATTGGTAATCAAAGACAAAATGATCTTTTTCTATTTAAACATCGATATCTCAGCGAGAAATGCTCGTATCGAGATTTAAAAAAAACGAAATTAAAGCTGAATAAACAAGCTATCTGGTTCATATGGAGGTTCAGTCAAAAAAATTTTTTACGTCCGTAGATTAAAAAAAAAAAACCAAAAAAATTTCGAAAATTTTTTTTTCGGTGGTTTCCTTATGATTACTCGAAAAATATTTTCAAAAAAAAATTTTCAAACTCAGATCCGAAAACTAAACACTTAGAGCTACAATTTGCTTTTTTTTTTTGCTGTACGACCATTTTTGTATAAGTTACAGCCTGTTGAAAATCCCCCAAAAATTTAGATTTTTTTTCTGCTCCCTTAATTTTTGTGAAAAGTGTATATTTTTTTTTTTTTTTTTGTTTTGTTAACTATATACAATAAATTATCTACTACCATAAATATGTATTCATGTAAAGAGCAAAAACGCACTCAATAAGTAAAAGATAAATATTAGAATGTTAAAAATAAAACTATTAAATAAGAAATAAAGTCAACCGATGACTTTTCGACGGGAGAGAGACTCCCGAATTTTCAAAAGCAGGGATGCCGAAGCACCCCTTCTTGGGGGGGGGGGGAAGGATGCTGTTATATCCGGCGTCACCTCATATAACACTCGGGTTCTCTGCCTCACGACGAAAAGTGCAGCGCTTGTACTTTGAAGGACAATCGGACAACACCTCGATCACGCCTTGAGCACACCATGCCCACGTTCTGTCAAACTTGCAATTTTCGACCAATAACAAAATTCAATTCCCTCCCAAAAAGTCGAGACCGAGTGCTTAAAAACCCTAATTACCCGCGTTCAATCTTTTATCGAAGAATACGAGGGAAGGTATCCTCGTAGAACCCGTGTGTGTCCCTGTACCGCGTTACGTACGAGGCAGTATAAAGCACTAGGTCGCTAATACAAACTTCTAAATTCACTATTGTCCTATTTGATTCTTTAAATTATATCGTCTACGAATCGCGCCAGTGTGCTCTTCGAGCAGGATCGAGGGCCCCGTTGTCCGTAGTGATATCTTTCTTTAAATTCCAACTTTTCGATCCGTTATTTAATTAAGGGTGGATCTAAGTATTCGCCGGAGTCGTTACTCTGTTCACGAACTCATAATTAAACATTCTAAATCACAAAATATAGTTATAAGTGAATAGTTATTATATTATATATTATATTAAGTGAAACATTGTGCATTGAGTCCGTCTCGCCCGCAGGGCTAAAATTTCAAATAAACAGTAAAACTCCGAATATCGTGGAACCCATCATTTCTAAGATTAGTTCCTGAACCTCTTTTATTACATCGATCTCAACCACGAGAGAAGAAAGAGAAACCATTCCAGGATCTACCGATCGACAGCTCAAATTTAAATCAACAATAGAATTCATAAGGGACGATGGTAAGTTCAGTTCCTGTAATCGATGAGCTTCTACTCTCTTTAAATTCGCCATAGTTTGGAACTCCTGGCTACCGGGGAGGCGGCGTTCGAAATCCCACATTAAAAATAAAACTCTTGTAGTTTATCTACAAGAGAAAATCTATCTAAAAACGTGTCTGAACTCAAGGCCCACTCTACCCATTTAATTATAATTAATTCCGGACATAATAATAATAATAATAATAATAATAATAATAATAATATATA
>NW_025401607.1:0-3366 GCF_020080835.1 Cotesia glomerata
TTGATAAAAAATCAATTTTCTAAATTTTTAACTCCAAAAATGGAAAATAAAATTAATTTTATCATTTTTGGCTGCACAATTTGATAGAAAAATCAATTTTTTAAATTTTTAACTCCAAAAATAGAAAATAAAATTAATTTTATCATTTTTGGTTCCAAAATTTGATAAAAAGTCAATTTTTAAGTTTTTTGCCCAGAATTAAAAGAAAAAATTAATTTTCCTAATTTTCAGCCAAAAATTGAAAGAGAAAAAAAATTTTCATCTAAATTTTATAAAAAAGCTTTTTTTTTTAATTTTTGTCATCAATTTTAAATTAAAAAATCAATTTTCTAAATTTTTAACTCCAAAAATGGAAAATAAAATTAATTTTATCATTTTCGGCTGCACAATTTGATAAAAAAATTAATTTTTCAAATTTTTGACCAAAAATTAAATGAAAAATTAATTTTCCCAACTGAAAATAACAAAATTTAATTTAAAAGTAGCTTATTTAAATTTTTGTTATCAATTTTAATCTCAAAAATTGAATTTTCGAATTTTTAATAAATTAAATATGATATACTTAAATTTTTATGGTAATATTCTGAATTGAGTCATTAAGGTTCAGTCTTATTATGTATGCATAGTAAATTTCTACAGAAATTTCTCAACGTGTAATATTTGTGAATTTAATAATATCGTAAAATCGTTATATGAAAGAAAAAGTTAACTTTGAATCACTGTGTAATAATTGTAATTATGCTACGACGTCTCGTTCTCGATGATTACAAGTGTAGTAGCGCTAGCTATGTCCAATTCCACAACATTTAGAGTTTAAATTTCTTAATTCATGGCGCGACCACTATAGTCAGTGGCGCTCGCCGTTACTTACCTCTTATTATAAACATTGACTCTAAACATCTACACTTGTAATCGTCTCGTTCGAAGATGATTACAACCCACCCTTAATAGTAAAACCCTTGCATGACCCGTAATCATCTTCATACTCAAAAAATTTGTGAATTTTTTATCTTTTATTTTGTTTTTGATTCTTCTCAATGATCATACTCTAAAATATGAGGTAAGTAACGGCGAGCGCCACTGACTATAGTGGTCGCGCCATGAATTAAGAAATTTAAACTCTAAATGTTGTGGAATTGGACATAGCTAGCGCTACTACACTTGTAATCATCGAGAACGAGACGTCTTCGCATAATACCGATTGAACTTCGCTCGCCTTCGGCGAGCTCGTTTGATCGGTTCATTATTGTAATTTAGCTAATGATATCAATTTTTGATTTAAACAATATACAGTAGCGCTCAAAAGTATTTTGACAAATATATTTAATGGTTTAATTAAAAATAAATATGAAATTCAATAATCATTTATTTATTTTTTAACACCTTTTGAATAAACTACAGAATAGTGTCAAAGAGGTTCTTATTCGTAATAAAAGAAAGTTTAATTTTTAAAATATTAGGAAAATGGTGGCTCAAAAGTATTTTGACATTTTTGAAAAAAAACTAATTTAACGCATAATTATAATTTACAGCAATAAATATATTAGTATTTAGTAGCATATCCCTTGGCCTTTATGACAGCCTTGCATCGCTCCGGCATTGAGTCGATTAATTTTTGTAATCGACTTATTGGAATCCGAACAAAAACAGTTTCACTGTAAAAAAATCGCGCCAAGTCCACGTTCATAAGACTATTAAGAAAAAAAAATTTGTTTTTTTCTTTACAAAAATATATAAAATAAAAAAATAAAAAAATCCAAGTAACCGATATGATTGTTTATGATTTTCGGAAATTAAAAAAAATTGTGTTATAAATTTAAAAATTAAAAAAAAAATTTGGAACGTATTTAGTGTGCGCGGTTGCAAAATATTTTACTTTTAATAAAATTCGTAAAATCTATTTACTAGGACTTTAAAAAAATTGAAATACACAATGACGCACACCAAGTACGTTCCAAAATTTTTTTCTTAATTTTTAAATTTATAACACAATTTTTTTTAATTTCCGAAAATCATAAACAATCATATCGGTTACTTGGACTTTTTAATTTTTTTATTTTATATATTTTTGTAAAGAAAAAAACAATTTTTTTTTCTTAATAGTCTTATGAACGTGGACTTGGCGCGATTTTTTTACAGTGAAACTGTTTTTGTTCGGATTTTAGTATTTTTTGTAATTATAATAAAAATTTACAATTGTTACCAACTTAAATCTCGCGTTGGCTGCATTTTTTATAGCAAACTATCCCCTTGAAACTACAGTTTATGTAAAAATAATTCCAGCGCACCCTGACGGGTGTAGATGCAAGCTGTGAAATATCTTTTTTTAACTGTAGTTTCCCATCTAATGAAGGATTACTATGCATTCTCGAATTATTTAGTCTGTGGCAGATCACTTTGCTCATCGAAAAAAAGTCAGGATCGAAATTTTTGCGTTGCTATAGTTTGTGCGGATTAAATTTAATAATTTCAAGTAGATTAATTGTTATAAGTGAATATAATTAATTAATAACAGTCAAATAAAGTATGAATTACTGTTATAATATACAATTTAGGAATAAAAAGTACCGTAGAATTAAATAAAATTTTGCAACCTCAAAATACCGTTCTGCTTACAGTAAACACAGTCGGTAGTCTGGCGCTCCGTTTACAGCAGATTTGAACGGAACTTGGCGCCAGATTCTACCGAATCTGTGGATTTGATCCCACTCATTTTTTAGAGTTTCAAACAAAGCGTTTTTGTTTGAATAATTTTGGGTTTTTACACTACGTTTCGATTCTTCCCAGAGATTTTCTATCGGATTCAAGTCGGGACTTTGACTTGGCCACTCAAGAACTTTAACTTTTTCACGATTTAATAAGTCACTAATATGCTTTGATCTGTGTTTGGGATCATTGTCTTGTTGAAAATACCACTTAGCTGGCATGTGATGTTTAGCATATGGTAACATCTGAGACTTTAATATATTTGCATACATGAACTGATCCATTTTTCCTTCTATTCGAACTAATGGTCCAACTCCAGACCGTGAAAAACATCCCCAAACCATCACACTACCACCTCTATGTTTAACTGTGGGTATTTGATACCGATAATCGTATTTTTTGTTTACTGGACGCCGAATGTACTTGATACCATCAGATGACATTAAATTAAATTTACTTTCGTCACTCCATAAAACTTTAGACCACTCTAAACTTGACCACGATCTAAGCCGTTTCGCGAACTCAAGACGAGATTTCCTGTTTTTTTTCGATATTAAAGGTTTTTTAGCCGGTCTTCGGCCATATAACCCTAGGACCTTTAAGCGTCGTTTAACAGTAGAAATATGAATATCTACGTTATATTTTTCTTTTAATTTATTT
>NW_025401608.1:0-3365 GCF_020080835.1 Cotesia glomerata
TTTTTTTTTACACACCCTAATACTCACACATATGTTTATCTTACCCTCACGCAACAAAAATACAGCCAAGTTTGCGGGCAAGGAAAAACCCTGCCCTCAAGCTTTTTGCTCTCATTGGACAAATGTGAATGGAATTGAATTTTATATCGATCTGTCCTCGTACTCAGTCAACTGTATAAAACCCATTCAACGACTGCGTTAACCTGATCGGTAATATAATAACAACCCGACCAATTACCAATGGGGCCCGTGCGGGGAGGAGCAGCCGTAAGACCTGTTTGAGCCATAATATTTATCCCACCTGCAAGAGTCTCGTTCGTGTATATCTGTCTAGTTTAATCCCCAAATCTTTGAGCTTACCTGCGTTGCCAAATAATTTGACAGCGTCACGAGGCCTTGCTCGGTATTCATCTGTGAATATCTAAACCTCCAAAATAGAGCATGGTTCGCAGACGAAATTGGCACGGCAGCAATCTGGATTTTGAACACAAAGAACGTTACCGCCAACAACAGCGGAAGTAGAGCAAGTTTTTTCGGGATTCAAACCCCTACAACCGACTTCATGGGCGTCTATCTCTCACCTAACGAAGGGATTAGTGTGTTTCGACAGAAATTGGCAGATATAGAAGATGTAATCACTAAGTTCGACGGCGAAGTCATCGTAGCTGGTGACTTCAATGCTAAATCGGCTAAATGGGGCGCTGCTTTCTCCGACACCAGAGGCAACGAGGTCGCTGACATCACGGCCAGACTCGACCTCATAATGCTGAATATTGGGAGCACCGCGACCTTCAGGAGACCAGCGTACCAAGAATCATCTTCAACATTTCGCTGGTGACTCCAAGAACTGCCAACATGATCGAAGACTAGACTGTATTCGAAAAATACAGTGGCAGTGATCACCAATTTGTGACATTCAACGTTGGGCTAGCATCTGCTCCGGTTTCACAACGCGACCTTTCTAAGCAGAAGTGGAACGTCAGGAAGCTTGATGTAGAGGCACTGCGAAAGTCACTCACACTGGTCTACTCTACAAAACAGCCCGATCCCAAAGACCCGCAGCGAAACTGAAAAAACAGTACTAAACAGGATGAAAGAAATTGCTGCCTCGTGCGACGCTTGTAAGCCATGGCTGAAAAACCGGGGTTTTCACAAGCCAGCGTTCTGGTCGTCACCAGACATAGCAGAACTTCGAAAAAAATGCCACGAGCTACGTCGACTAGCAACAAGAGCTGCGAAACGCTCCCCTGATCAAGATCTACATTCGAGCGAGTACAAGCCAGCCAAAAAGAACCTAAACCGGGCTATCTAAGCAAGCAAAGCAAAATTGAGGCGAGAGATCTTTAACGACCTCGAAAAATACATCTGGGGTAAAGCCTACCAAATTGTCGTCAAACGACTTGAAAAGGCTTCGCCAGAAGCGCCAAAACTACCTACTTTAATGAACAGCATCGCAGTGGAGCTGTCTCACAACCATTCACCACGGGAAAGAAGGCATCATACGAAAAACAGCGTAACACCTTTCACAACCAGAGAACTACAGGATGCGGCGAAGACTCTCAAGACAGGAAAAGCACCTGGCCCTGATGGTATCCCGGCATCGGTGATCAAGATTGTAGCTCTGGAATAACCAGATATACTACTGAACGCTTTCAACGCATTCCTAGCAACCGGCACGTTTCCAACGGCTTGGAAGCAGCAGAGATTGGTTCTGTTAAACAAAGGTAAAGTAGCCCTATAACACCTTCGTCGTTCAGACCACTCTGCATGCTTGACATTGCAAGAAAACTGCTCAAAAAGCTTATACAGGGAAGACTACGCAACGATATCGATGGTGCTGGAACCTTTGCCACAAACCAACATAGTTTCCGGAAAAGACTTGTCCTCACACTAGATATCAAAAACGCCTTCAACAGTGCGAATTGGGGTGACATCCTAGATGTCTTGGAGCACAAATTTGACGTGAAGCCAGAAAATGTGGCTATAGTCAATGACTATCTCAACAAAAGAACGCTGATAGCGGAAACGACGGAAGGCCCACAAGAACATGACATAACGGCTGGCGTACCGCAAGGTTCAAACATGGGGCCCGACCTATGGAACGCGGACTATGACGAACTCCTGGAAATTTCGCTGCCAAAGCAAGTGCAGCTCGTAAAAAAAATGTTAATTAACAATTGAATAATTTTTTGAAAAATGGTGATACAACTTTTATTACCGCGGAATCATATTGTTTAAAGTGTCTAGATGACACCAGAATTTTTTCAAATTTTTTAATTAACATTTAATAGCTTAAAAAAATTATTTATAAACTACGCTCACTAGAGTAACGGCGCGCGCATGCTGAAACTGCCGCGCAAAAGCCGATTTTCAACGCTTAATTAGAATTATAAACATTGGAGCTACAATTTCGAGAGTCGAAAACTTTTTTACTAAAATTTTCTGCTCTTTCAGAATCTTTTTTAATATTTAAGTTATCACTTATAATTTTTGAGATTTTGCCAAAAAGCTGGACGGCTAATTTTTTTAATAGTTTTTTGTTAATAATAATTGTAATTTTCTTCTCGAGAAAAAATCCAAAAAACGTCTTTTTTGGATTTAATTGACTTGACTCAATTATGTTAATTGCTACTGGAATAGCTGAAGGACCTGATGTTAACTGCCATGAAGCTGAAGTTTGCGAATAAAATCACTAGCATCTAAAATGCCACAAGAAATAGTTGGAGACGATGATACTCTTCTAAGAAAAACTTATGACTTTAAGAACGAGAAATTTGACTCAGACCTTCAAGTCATGTTACTTTCAACTTCTAAGTATTGAATAAAAACTGATAAGTTTAAAAAACATCCAATAGACGCTAAAATAATTTTTAATAGATTTACACCTTTAAACTCCTCAAAATTTTAATTCCCGATATTTTTTCAGTATGAGATATTCGAAAGTATTTTGAAATTGAGGCACAATGAAGATGATATTCTTTAGATATTCAATGCTATTCAGATCCAAAAGTTAACAATAAATTCTACGTCGTTAACGGTGAAGCTCCTTTGTCTTCAATCACTTGAACAAAAGTGTGTACTTATGAAGATCTTTATGATCAATATTATCGATACATAAGATAAGAATATAGGTTATTAGTAAGCAACTAACTTTTTTTTAACAATTAAAAAAACCAATACTGATTTTATTTCTTTTTTAACTTCCCGCTAAGAAAATTGAAAATTTTCAAAAATCGGGAAGTTATTGGTTCTACCCCGTTTATCGAAAATCAAGTTCTCATCAGGTCTCGACGTTTTGAGGTCTTAGGAATCTTCTCTGAATCTTTTTGCGGTAATATCTGTATATCTGTATGTATGTGTGTGTA
>NW_025401609.1:0-25000 GCF_020080835.1 Cotesia glomerata
CATGTTTACCGAGTATTTAGAGCGCTGACGGATTTCGTAATCGGGTTGCTTAGTAATGCAGTAAATATGGACGTGGGTAGTTTCGGTTACAGCCCAGCGTCGAGAAGCTATTTAAGGTTCGCCCGGGCGCTATAGTTGTTCCATTCTCAGATTCGAGCAAAATAGAACCGGTCAACTAACTCCCGGCTGATGCTAAACTATACTGCTGGTCCAGCGGATCTTTTTTCACTCCATTAACGTCGGGTACTCCAACGAGACCACTACCTGAAAAAAATGTAACAAACTCGATGTTAGTGTAACGAGGCCGAGAAATACGGCCGTTAGATAATTTTAAATTAACAAGTGATATCACGCGGGTTCAATTATCACCATCATAATTTTTTTTTTAACGTTGAGACTATTTTTTAAATCCTTGAAATTAAATTTAAACCCTGTTAAAAAAGATAAAAAATGAAAATAAAGTAATTACCGTAGTGATAAGTGCTGACGATGAGTTTTTTACACAGTGAGCACGAGTATGAACCGGTTGGCGCTGGAATGTCCCCAAAGACCTCGGGACCAGCCCCGGTGGTCAGAATTTTGGACACAGACATCGTCCCGGTTGGTGACAGCGATGACAGTATTGATGTTGGAGGTAGATTTTCTCCTGGAGTTGGCCTCGTAGGCGACGTGGTCCTTCCTCTTGATGGACGCATCGAGGACAACGCTATGGAGAGCAGAGAGCTCGGAAGCGGCGATCTCTCTGGAGCAGAGGAACCAGAGACCGCTCAACAGCTCCAGGACAGGCTTGAGGAACGGTTCTTCAGCGCGGCGACTCCCGCGACCGAATCCAGGACCGACGGGGAGATCAACACGAGCCAGGTTGGTATTTTTAATTTTTTTTTTTTTTTTTTTTTTTTTTTTTTTGTGATTATTGATTTTAGTTTTTTAGTTTTTATACTAGTGGTATATTTTTATCTGGGGATTTAAATTGTTGGCTAAGATTAGTGATTAGGCAACAGTATAGTTATTTATTTTTCTTGCTACTAAATAAAGACGATACGAGAATGAGTACGTCAGTGGAATGCACATACCACGTGTCATTAATTGTACTTGACTTTACTTTAGATAGTTAACACTAACCAGACGTGAATAAATTATTTTTATTTAACAAGAATAATAAATTTCATTTTTATCTTTGATTTTATATTTAATCATTTTTTTTTTTTTTATTATTGAAATGTATTTTAAATGAAATAATGTTCATTGATTCAGTAGAAAACATGTGACGTTATTGTTGCGAAAGCGCTTTAAATATCTACATGAAATTATGTCGTCTCCAAAAATATTATATCTAATTCAAGAGCTTATATCTAATTCAACTGAAGTAACCCGTAATGTTTTCTCTTGCCAGTCATCATTATATATTTATAATTCTCATTAGCGAACACCCGTAAATCTGCATAACAGACATAAAACTATTAGCATTACTACAACAAGCCCAGAAATAAATATTTAAACTAAAATAAATAATTATTGTAGGTGGACTCATCAGTGATGGAGGAGTTGCCGTTGCGACGAGGAGCGCGCGGTCTGCCCCAGAAAATCCGTACTCAAGCTGGAAAACTACGAACCCGCCTGAAAAACATTAATCGACCGACTTTCACCCTTCCTATGCACGACCGAAGACACAAATCATCCCCAAAAATCCACTCGGACCGGTCCAAGTCCGACAAATCTAAATCCCGATCATCCGACAAGTCTTCAACCTTGGAGCGAGCCTCCAAGGCATCCTCGACAGACAAACGAACCCGAATGGAGCGAATACGCGCCTCACTACCCGACCGTCCAAGATTTTCATTGGACAAATCAAGATTCTCTTTGCCCGACAGACCCAAGTTCAATTTTTCTCAGCGGAAATTCCACCTGCCAGAGCGTCCGAAAATAAATTTACCGAGAATACCATCGCGGTCCAGCTTCCGAATGCCAAGTTTACCTGGACGTCGACGAGCTCCAACTCTAGCTGAGCAGCAGCGCCAGTACAGCAACGAATCAAACGCGGGCTCGCGTAAAAACATTTTCGACTTCTCGACAGTCCCTCGACTGTTTGACAGAAAGTCTAAAGCCCGAGATTACACGACTTCTTCCCCGAAAGAATCCCGAGCCTCGTCGTCAGGAGCCACCGAGAGCGCGACTCTTCCACGAGCTAAAAAGCCAAAGGCCTCATTTGGCAGCAGGTGGACTCAGCGTTTTACCGACATTAAATTCGCTGACGATGATGAGGATCCTCCAGCTTCGATCGACCGGGAAAAACCCTGGCAGCAAGCGGCGCTCGAGAAACCCCGGCTCTCGTTACGGGGTCAAGAGTCTCTCGAGGGGTCCGAACCGCCAGCCTGGGAAGAGTCTGAGGAACATCGGAAAACTCAAGAGTTTTACCGTTGCCAGTTTCGAGTACCCAGTGCAGAGCGAGAAGAAGAGCCAGAGCTAGAACTAGAAGAGGGAGAGCTAGAGCAAGAAAAAACTAAACAACCTCACCGACACAAGCACCAAGAAGTTATGCAAAAAATCATGAGCCGCGGGGGTAAAATATTCCGCGGGGACTCCGAAGACTCGTACGAACCCCCGCAAATCGATCCTCGGCTGTACGGCGACCAGAACATCGCTCTCGAAGACTCCGGAGGCAGCAAAGAAAGGGATTTATATCGAGTGGCGTTTCAACCCGTGGACCCTCGAGACTACAAAAAAGAACATGCAAGAGACAGAGAAAAAATTGAGGCTTCGCTGGAGCTCGATCCGGGGGAACAAGAGGAGGAAGAAATTGACGAAGAGGAGCTGGAGGAGGAGCAGGAGGAGGAGGAGGAGGAGGAAGAAGAGATCGAAGTTGAAGAGGAGATTGAAGAAAATATAGAACAGTCTAGTGAACTTGAAGAGGACGTGTCAGCTCGTTCTGATCGAGAGCAACAGGCTTCGAGTGGGAGCTCCTGTGATCGTCGTCGTCGCGGAGTTATTGAAGAAATAGATTCTGATGAATTTTTCTTACGCGCGAAAGGTATCAGTCAGGATGATATGCATGTCGGGAGGTATTTGACCAGCGAAATACGCGACGCGCTGAGAACTTCTGAGCAGCTTCCTAAGCCTCCTCCTCAAAGACCACAAAGGACTCGCTCGATGAGAAAACGTGAATCTATTGAGTCTTACGATGTACCACCCACCAGACCTAAACGGCGCAGCCAGGAATCTGACTTTGACCCCCGAATCCTTGATAATGATGACAGCTTCTCAGAGTCCAGGCATAGAATCGTCTACCACGCAGAATCAGCGCCGTTAGATTTGAACAAGGAGGAGGAACCACTGGATGACATTGTCGTGGTGAAGCCGATGAGAAGGAAATCTCGAACTTCAAGAAGTTCTTCGAGGGTTCCTTCAGATCCTATAAAAGAATTTTGTCCGGAACTACCGATTCCACCGGCAGTTCCTAAAAGAAGAAAGCGACATGTTCATGACAAGGAAATTCATTTTCGCGTAAATGGAATTGATTCGTGCAATGGACACGACATGAATATCAGTGTTGATACCGCGGATGAGGCAAAACCGAGGCCCAAGTCGGAACCGATAAAGCCGTCGAGAGTTCCTAGTCATGAGACAATCAGTATCACGTCGAAGGTTGACGAAGAGGAATACATCGAGCCAGCTCCGATACCTCCGAAGAGACACTCGCGCTCCAGAACTACCTCGATCATTCAAGATGACGACAGAACCTCTCGAGAAGCCGACTCGATACCCGATCTGGGATACGATATCGAGGAAATGCAGCTCGACGAGCCTCCTGGGTACGCGGTTATTGAAAAACGCGAAAAACCTCCAAGACCTCCTCCGCCACGTAAGAAACGCAAAGACAAGTTTGCTACGCTTCCAAGGTCCAATGGAGCGCCGGTTAGACCAATCAGAAATTACAGCACGCTGAGACCAAGATCCAGGACTCCGTCGGTCGGCTCCAAGACTCCGTTGGAAGATGATGTCACCCCGTATGTAGAAATTGAGTCAGATGAAGAGCACAAAAATCTTCTCAGTGGAGAAGTGCTGAACAAAATGGCCAGCAGACCTCTACCAGCTCCTCCACGACCTCCAAGGTCAAGAAAGGATAAAACCAAGGTTGGTTTAAAAAATAAATTTTTTAAAATTAATTTTATGATTTTAACAAATATTTTCTTTTTTAGGTGGAAGCAGAGTTTGGAGGTGATCTAACAGAAGCTTACGCTTCGACACAAACTGATCCGCTGCCAGATGACATGGTAATTGAAGAAGAGATCACCCAGGCAAAGCTGGTAGTCGCTCCCTCGAATTCTGGCTCTCAGATAATGGTTTCCATGGAGAGAATTCCAAGTCCTGCGTACTTTAGAGGCGTCACTGCAATTTCTCATGAAAGAATTCCCAGTCCTCAAGAATTTTACACAAGGTCATCCGCTATTTCCGAGCCCGACATCAGAGGCTCAAGAATCACTCCTGAGCGTGATCCAGAGCCTAAATCTCTACATCGGGTGCCTGATGTCCCACCTCTACCTCAAGCCAAAGAAGATAATGTCTCGTATTTAAGAAGTAAAAGTCCGTCGGTAACTCGAGAGATAATTCCCGAAAGACCCGAATCGAGGGTTGTAGGCCTAGAGGAGCTAGAAGAAAGACTGTCAGCTTTTCTCACCAATGAGACGCTAAAAATAGCAAGTCTTGAAGTCGCAGACCTCAAAGTTGACCGACTGAGTGTCTCGAGTCTTGAGGCACACAAAATAGCGGCTTCGGAAATAGACGCGGTGGTGGTTTCCGCGACAGAAATTGCTAACACCAGTGAAGAAGACCACACGATGCATCCGTCTTTGCTTGAAGAGCTGATCGCTATCAAAGCTCAGCTGGAGATGGTGTCCAACCAGGTCCAGGAGAGCCACGAGAAGGACAAAGAGCCCCATTCCGATTTCTCCCGAACAGAATCGACACTCAAGGATTATAAATTCACAATTGATTCGGGAGTTGAAGCTGATCATCTGCAGCTGGACTCGGTGAGCAAGACCACAGAAGCTCGGGCGATTTTTTCGACCCAAGGAGTAGAACGACCTCCTAGTTCAGTATCTTCCAGTGAGTCCAAGCCTAAGGAACCTGAGAAACCAAAACGGGCTAAAGATTTAGAGAAAATTAAAGAAAAAGAAAAAGAAAAAGAAAAAGAGAAAGAAAAGGAAATAGAAATAGAAATAGAAAGATCGGGTTCAAACTCACCGGTAAGAATGTGCGTAAGACAGACCGCTTCTCCGGTTCGTTCATTACCTCCGGTGATCTCGGTAACTCCGGACAGCCCCGACGTCCTCCATCCGTTGCTGGAGTCCTCGGAGACGAGGCCCCAGCGCGCAACAATAACTTACTCGGAGATCGAGCCCGAGCGTCCTTCGCGTCCGTCATCGCCCTTGACTCAGTCTCGTCCATCATCACCGCAGCAGCAACAGTTTATAGCATTTACGTCGTCCCAAATTCCCCCGCAGTTCTTCGCTCTGGCATCACCGAGCGTCGACGAGCCCAGCGTCCTTGACATGACCAACCAGTTGGTTCGTGCGCTCAGACAAGCGGGCAAGCGCGCGATGAGACACTTTGTCAACTACATGGTCTCGAGAGTCAGCCGCGAGGAGTCCGAGGCCAAGATCAGAGAAATAGAGCTCGCAATCTGCGCCCTCTTGCTCATTATCGCCGGACTCATAATAGTTTGCTTCGCAGGTCCTCGCACCGTCAACCACCATCATCACTGGGATTACTTTAATCCTCCGCGAATGTAATTTTTATTTCTCCATCCCATATTTTACTAATTATAAATTTTAAATTATTGATTATTATTATAATTATTATTCCTAGGATAATTATGTTTTTTAAATACGACGTTAAAAATCCGTTTATATATTACTATTTAAAAAAATATATTATATATAATATATTGAGGTATATTTGTACTACAATTGTTGAATCAGTGTGATCTGTTGATACTTATGTTTAATAAAGTCCAAGTTATTGAACAATTGCTATTTATTATTTATATTTATTTTTTAAATATTTTAATCGATACTGATCCTTAATGATTATCTATATTACTAAAAGAATTATTATTCCTTGCATTATTATTATTATTTGGTATTATTAGAGGCTTGACCTGGAGTTGTGCCTTTTCAAGATTTCATATCAGTCTCACCAATAGTCACCAATTTATGATGATAAGTATTTAGGCTGCATTCGAAAATGCTCTATATCTAAATACATAATTACGAAATGACCTTGTATCTTATGAACTATTGACATTTTTAAAGATATAAGCTCATCCCGATGTTACACTCATCAAGAGCTTTCATTTGAGTACCCGCATCAATTTTTCATATATTTTATATATTTATATATATTATATATAAGTATATATGATAAATATATATGAAAATGCATGTGGGTACTCAAATGAAAGCTCTTGATGAGCGTAACATCAGGATGAGCTTATATGTTTAAAAACATTAATATTTAAAAAAAGTACAGTGCAATTTAACGAAATTAATTATTTAATAAAGCAAAATACCTATTATTTATTTATAGTTCACAAGTCACATAGTGACTGCAAGGTTGCTAGTTAAAAAATTAAAAGATTAAATAAAAATAAATAAATATCTAGATTTATTGAAACAAGTCTTCATCATAAACTTTCATATCCCTCACATCTTTGTGAGCGCTTTTTTGTGAGTAATTAGCAGCGATGGATGACCACACAGCACTTGAGGTAGTGTCATTAATCGGTTCAATAACCGGCTGTCGTCGGGCTAAAGATACTTTTAGTTGAATTGACGACACCACGCTGCCATCCCTCTCGCTTATTGCACGCTCCGCTGCTTCTGGTTTGTCAAAGGTAATGAAACCACGGCTGAAATCATTTTTTAAGTTAAAGTCAGTAAATTACCGATAAATCAATTTATTACTCAGTGAACCCTAAGACCAAAAATTTTAAAAATAAACTAAGACTCACTTTTTCTCAGCCTCCATCGAGATATTTAAAATACTCCCAAAACAGGTGAAATGTTTCTTTAAATAGTCCTCGGATATCTTGTACCCAGACACGAAGATGGTATTCCCAGCACGAGGCTTAGGGTCTGGCTTCGAGGGTATTTTGTCTGTGACAGGTTTGCTGTCGCTCTTCGCGCTGACGAAAGACTCATAGAGGCCCTTTACTCTGGGTCTGGCAGCTGCGTCAGCTTCCTCTTCTTCGGGCTGCGTTGGACAAAAAGGCTGGTAGGAAGAAATAGTTTTCTCTGTGCTGTTTAATTTTCTCTCTAAACCTCGGGGACGTTTGAATGACTGCTCTGGACGCTTGGGAGTCTTTGGTGCTGTTATTACTCCAGATTTAATTAATTTTTTGGCGACTTCTCGAGCATCTCGCGCTTCCGTCGGTCGTTTTGGCGCCTGGGGCATCCGTTCAGGCTCAGGTTTTGGAGTTTTTAAATCCTGGAGCGCTTTTTTCTGAATGAAAATTAATTTAGCATATATCTATAATGATTTTATAACAAATAAATTATGGCAAAAAAAATTGACATGTAGAAATTTTAAAAAATAAAAAATGCAATTTGAGAATAGTAATTTTTTAGAAAAAATATTTTCATTAATATTTTCAATAAAATTCAAAAATTGCCAAATGACTACTAACTTTAATGTCATTTTTTCTGAAATTAAACTTAAAGATTTAACCTAAAATTAATTTTTCGGAGTATAAAATTTACCTTTCGCTTTAGTTTGTTGTATTTATCTTGCAGCATCTTTTCCTCTTCAGTTAAATTTGAAGGGAAGTGTAAATACACCATTTTTATTATTTCTTAATTATATAATCTTTTTAAATTCAAAATTTTTCAAGTCTAAATTTTCTAAGTTAAAAAAACGTAAATAATGAATAACAACACTGTTTTGTTTTGATGATTATCTCCGTCTTATTTACCATGAAATATAAATTACTTTACAACAATATATCAAGATGGCGCTCCATACATTTTTTTTTCAGATTGATTTTAAATGGTCTTAAGGTAGTTAGGCCCAAAAAGCATAAATTCAAGAAATCTCCCAAACTTCGTATAGAAGTATTTAAATACATAATAAACACTATGTTAAAATTTGGAGACGATTTACCACGTCTAACCGAAGATAATTGCAATTGAAAATGACATTTTTACACAGGTGGTATGGGAGAAGAGAGAGAAAACCGCGAAGTTTTATTATTTTTGTATTACTTAGATTAATACATGTATAATTACCCTACAAAATTCTGGAATTCCCTACCACATAGTTATTGAGAAATCATTGATATACTAGTAAAGTAAACAAATAAAGTCATGCGTGGAAGTAAGTGAGCAATAGCCCGTAAGAGAGGCGACACTAGCGAGTGACAAAGACAGCAGTAGCATAAACTATAGGTTGGGAAAGAACTACCTTAAGACGGGGAAAATGATTTTTTTTTTTTTTTTTTGTTTATCATTTAACAATTTAACTAAGATAAAAATATTAAAAATAATGTGAGACATAATGTATAACTTTATTCCGTGATACGATGACTAATGATGGTGGCAATAACTTCATCAGACACATGGAACTGTGACAAACCCCACTGCAATATCTGTTCGAAATGGGTAGCCAAAGATTTAGTAGAACGATGGGGTAAGAACTAAAAACCGAAATACAAATAAAAGAAATATAAATAACGTATTTTAAAATATCCAAAAAATGTATTATATTACCTCATACTCATTTTTCATCAAACTCCAAATTTTTTCGCTGTTGAACTGTCTACTGTACTTCCCACTCTTCATCAAATAATACAACATCGCGTACTCTTCCCAAAGAAAGTAACCCTTTTTGCACCTAAAATAATTAAAAGAAGAACTATTAGACTTCTTAATTTATTTATTATTGATCTCACCGGTAAAATAAATAATAGTTTAAAAAAACTAAAAAACACGATTTTTATAGAAAACCAAACTAAAAAATAGAAAATAAATTTGAATAAATATAAATTAATAATAATGTGAAGAAAAAAATGTATTTTATTTAAAAAAAAAAAAAAAAGCGTGGGATATACCCTTCTATTTTTTAATTTGCTTTTTTATAAAAAGCATTTTTTTAAACTATTATTTATTTTATATTATTTAGCTCGGTTTATTAATAAGAGCATATTTTTTTTTTGGTTTTTTAAAACTATTATTTGCTTTGATTAATTAATTTTCTTTAAATTTTTCTTTTATATTCCAAAATTTGTTAATATATTAGATAAATCGGTTAAAGATAATTTATATTATTGTAAATTATTAAAATCAATATCAATTCCTGCCTTATTGACTATAGGTAAAATTTTATATAAATTATAATTTTTTATACAAACTTACAGCTCTTCTCTGGGTTCCTTCCACTTTTCCTCGTTTGCATTTTTTAATAGCCAATTTTGAATATCATCTCCTAATAGATTATTATTATTATTATTATCAGCTATTTCTCTTTTAGCCTGGGCAACATTCTCTATTTCATGATCACACGGAACAATTTCCATTGTTTGATCATTTACTGGCGCGTTTTTATACATTTCCGGAAGACAATCATGTGTTATTATATATAGTCATCAACGTTAGGCAATGCAATATTCTGATTAACAGAGGCAATAAAATCCGTCCAATATTTATTTCCAATAATTGGAAATCTGTTTATAACTACAAACATTAATTTAGCCGTAATTCTTTTACACATAGAATAATAATGTGTAGTATAAAAATACGGTCGGCATACCGTATGGCCACTATAGATTACAGTAGCATTCTACTTGCACAGTAGACATACGGTATTATAACCGTAAAATACCGTAACGTATGGTAGAGAATGGTAAAATTACGGTAGTGTACAGTACAATTACGGTAGCGTACGGTGAAAATACGGTAAAAATAAAGATGAAAACAAATCTTACTTACGGTAGAATATTGTGGGAACGATACGCTACCGTAACAGATCCGAACTACCGTACTAGTACGATATGGTACGGTAACAAGATGTAAATCTACCGTAGATTTTATTGTTGTTCTACTATATAATTATTCTGATAAAATCACCGTAATTTACGGTAAATAACGGTAGAAATACAGTAAAAACGCGAAGTAGTATGGTTTACCACCATAGCGGTACACCACCGTGTTTGACATATTTCACGGTACTCTACCCTACTTGTAATGATAATGTACCGTAATAATAATTATAATGTACCGTATTAATTAGTTATCTACTATATCAATTACGGTAATTTACAGTATCTATACGGTAGAGTACTGCATTTGTACGGCACACTTACCGTAAAATACGGTAGCATACCGTAGTATTGTAATTCGACCGCACTATACCGTGTTTTACAGTAATTTTCACCGTAACTTACTGTAATTTTACGATACTTTACCACACCCTACCGTATTGTGGATTCGTCAAGGTAACATTACAATTATACCGTAATTTCACACAGTACACTGGCCATACGGCAAAAAAACAGTAAAAATACAGTGAACTACAGTTATCATATATCTGTAATTGTTGACGGTCTTTTACAATACCGTACAATATTACTACAATCAATCACGTTGAACAATCGCGGTATATTATATCGGGTCCACCAAGGATTGAGAAATTTACTAATCTTCACAATAAATGATATTAAAAATAAATTTTAATATTGATTTTATATATTCAGCCATGTATTTATCTCAATAATAAATAATATAAAAATGTATACAACACTTTACTTTGATAAGAAATGTAGTACTGACACAAGATGAAAAAGCAAAAAATACAAAATTCAACACAATTATTTAATAATTACCTTCGCAAATGAAGCTTTTGATGGTGAGAAAATATTAGAATTAAGAATTTGTAAAAATGCCATCACTTGACATACATTAATATTCTATTCACAAGTAATTCACTTCAATTAATTTTTTTATTACTATCGCACGTTTCTTTACATTAATACTTTGTCTATAATTTTAAGGTTATGAGTGTATAGTAATAAACTTCACTCATCAAAAGTAAAGATATACAGTACAGTTTACGGTATTTTTACCGTACTAGTATACGTAGCGCGCGCAAGCGCGCGTCTGAATGTTAGCATGGAATTATATATATATTTTCGTGATTATAATATATTTGACCAATCGCGTTACGAATAGTTTGCTTACATGATATACTTTAATATTTTTCATTTAAATTATACTTATCAGCCGAGACCAGTGATTGCAGTTTCAATCGGCTTAGCGAAACGAATGGAAATTTTGAAAAAACGTTTCTAGAGATAATAGATAATTTAATAAACTACTTCACCACAAAGCGTTTTTTTCAAAAATTTCATTCGTTTCGTGAAACCAATCGAAACTGCAATTGCTCTGCTGTTGGGAGTGTGACAGAGATAGTTCCGTTGAACTCCGTGAGAGCAAAGCGAGAAAAAGATGGTCTCGCCTGTTATGGATTACAGTCAACGCTCTCTTTATTTGACTCGCTCGTACAGGACCATTCTCTGTATTTGACTCGTCCTTGTCCATAAGAGCTGTGTAAAATCGTCAAGTACAGAGGAAGAATGTGGTCAAATACAGAGAGCGGTCAAATACAGAGAGGTCCAATACAGAGAGCGTCGACTGTAAACATAATGGAGTTAAAAAAAATATGCAAAAACTTGCATATTCAAAGCATTGTAAATTTTTAATTATATTACGGTTTATACTTCTGAAGTTCCCGCACTACCGTATTCCAATGATAACCTACCTTCGAATATACCCAATTATAGCGATAAATTACCGTACAATTACGGTACACTACCGTACAATTATAGTACTTTAGCGTAAAAAAATAGTATAAAAATAATAGTATAAATAGTAAAATAAAAATAATATAATTATAGGGAAAAAAAATAGTTTCATACTGTAATTACGGTAAATCACTGTACGTACCGTACTCTACACCATATTTTGGATCCGTCAGGGTGTACAATTTATTAACTAGGTGGATTTTCAAAAATTTTCTCAATTTTCCAGAAAGTGAGACCTCTTTCTGATAGAGACCTAGCTCATGACAATAAGGTAAACTAAATATTAACTTTTCTAAGATCGGTGTTGAAGTATGATACGTTTAGTAAATAAATATACCCTGATAGCCCGCGCTTTCTTCAAAAGTAACTTATAATAAAAGTTATTATTTTAATAAATAAAATTTTTGATAAAACATGTTGATAGACAATATTTGTTGTAAAAATTGATAAATAATAATAGGTAAGTTGTTTGTAATTAATATTATATTATCATCATTTCATAATTTTTGACACATAAAAATAAAAAAACAAATAATAAAATTATAAATTAATGTTTATTTATAATAAATTTACTATAATACACAAAGTTAAACGTAAATCCCAATTATTATTAAATATTTAATAAAATAATTATCGTCCATTGACTGAATCAGTTGTATAAATTGTCGAGTTGATTAAATCAACAATGTATATTAATATTAACAGTAATGTAAGAAAAAATATATAGATTAATTTTGTTCGTTAAGCATTTACCAAAAATTGAAAGTTAAATTAAAAAAAAAGAAATAAAAATTTATAAAACGTTAAGTATTCAATTTAGATTCATTTCCGGATCTCGAAAGGTTATTTAGGAAAGCAAGACGTCTCCAACGAAGATCATCAGGATCAGGAGTAGTCGGAGCAGTGACACACTCCAGACTTAACTGTAGGGCCTTTCTGAGCTCGTCATCTTCCTCTTGTTCAGGAGAAGGCTTTGAATTTAAATTTAGCCTTAGCTTCAGCGATTTGTCGGCTTCTTCATCCTGCAGTGAGAGCTGTAGCGCTTTTTCCAAGTTTGCCTTTTCGTCATATTCATCATCGTCATCGTCTTCCAAGACGATAGGAATTATTTTTTCTTTCCCTCCTGAGGATGATTGAGCGAGAGAAGAACCAGGTACTTTAACGCGTCCAAAATCAGCAACTGCTTGTTGAATTTTTTTTCTTTCATCTTCTTCAGCTGTGCCTAATCTGTAGCCTGACGATTCTGGTTTAGCTTGATCAGGTTTGGATTTGCTGGCGGTTGTTACTGGATTTTTTAGTATCACAGCATCAGCCGTACATTCGGGCAACTTTCCAATAACAATAAATATTGAATAACCTGGGAAAAAAAAAAAAAAAAAAAAAATTACTGATTTAATTCTGTCTAAATTAAAAAAATTAACAATATAATTTTACATGAAAGTAGTGATAATAAAAAAAATACCTTCTTGAATCAGCTGGGCAATAAACATTGACAAAAAAGTATCTGACAACAGCTGGGGACCACTCAACACTGAATTCAAATTAAACCACTGATTACCCAGCTTGCGTATCGTGAACCAGTGACCTTTGTAATTGCATATATAAGCTTTCATTCGTCTGTAAAATAAAAGTACTCAGGTGTATTGTGTCCAGGTGGTAAAATTATATAAAAATAACTGGACAATTAATTTCATCATTGATGAAAAAAGTAATAACCTACGAAGGATCATTTTGTGCAATAAGTGCTGCTGGCTCGGTGCTGTTGTACGGTATTAATTCAAGACCCCATACTTTCAGTGCACTGCTTATTACTTGAACCGAAAAATATCCACTATCATCCATATTTTCGGACGGTTGCTGAAATTAAAAAATAAATAAACATTAATTATTGTTGAATAATAATTATTGCATCAGATTTCATAGTTTGTCATCGTCTAGAATTTTCTGACACATAGATCATTGATATAGCTGATAAATACAAACATATCGATCAAATTGCAATAAAAAATAATGATGATGATGATAATAATAATAATAATAATAACAACCTGCATAAAACGTCTATAGTCATCAGAATCAAGCCCGGATTCAGCCATACGCAGTCTTTCTTCTTCGTCCATCTGCTGCGCTAAATTAGCCAGGTCAACTGCATTGAAATAAGAACCCTGGAGTAGTGCATTAAGACAGTGCTGAGCACACAGGTATCCCTCTTGCTAAAAAGAATCAACATTGCCAATTAAAACTCACCTCAACAGCCAAGATCAGATGTTTACAATGTAATTATATGTATATACCTTTTCATGAAAAATACTCTCCATTGTTTTTCAGGGAATAATTAGTAAGTTTTTTACCAGAATAATTAATTTAATTTATTTATTTATTTATTTATTTATTATGTATAATTTATCTAGAATTAACCACAAAAAATATTTCAACACAAACGTCATATACATAAAAATATTTTTGTTGCATATAATGTGTGTAATTTCACAAATTGACTAATTATTATCTAGACACAAATCGCGGATTGAAAATAAACATCGCTAGATGGAGTAGTAAAGATGGCGCTGACCCTTATTAGCTGATCAGCTTAGCTGGTAACTTATCGATCCCAGATGGGATTCTTGGAAAAAAATAAAATATTATTAAAATAGCACATACATATACAGAAACAGAAACGTCAAAGTCTATATCTGTCTCGACGTAAATCAGTTAAAGTTAAATAATGACTCCATGACAACACGCAAGTGTCAAATAATCCGTGACATGAACAGTTGCTTTGAAACGTGAACTAGAATAGTTGACAATCCTCGATTCTGATTCTGTTCTTTTTAATAAAACCTCGCCATGGTGAGAATAATCCCAGTGCACAATTTCCTGTCGCAAAATGTCGGTCAAATAGAAGAACCGACTGCTTCATGTACTGCGAACCTGATGGACCAAGACTTGCTCCTCCTGGCGCTGTCAAGCCACTGCGTCAAAGTCTACGGCCTGGCAAGTAATCAATACAAGTTACTCACTATTTTTCCCACCGTAGACCTGGTCCAGGAGCTAGTGCACTCTGACAAGGGCAACTACGTAGCGACTCTTGAATCGAAAAGCTCCAGAGACGGGGCTGCTGTCAACAATTTCGTGCGTGTTTACATAAACTGGGAGATGACAGGTAACCAGAACCAAGCTATGCGCGCGAGGATTGCAGGACGAGTTACTCCGAGTCTCAACAGGACGCTGAACAGCCTGGAGATGATCGAGCTGCCGCTGAACGGACAGCCGACTAAAATAGCCTGCTGTCAGACAACGGGAAACCTTCTGGTGGTGATGGAGGAAGAGGCTGTCATTCACGAGCTCAAAGTTGAAACCCAGCAAACTTCAAAGCACAAATTTCTGGATTTTGAAGTAAGACCTTGGTCAATTAGGTTCACTTTCAGTCCAACACACGTCGAGTATGCAGAGGAATTTATTTCTGTTATGAATTCCTGGTATTTTATGCTGATACGTCTGACCAATAGATTCCACGACGATAATTTTATTTCCAGCGACCGAGTTGACAAAACAAACATAAACAACTCCAAAAGAAGACGTTCTCATCCTTTAAAAGAAGTAAGTGTTATTAATAATAACAATAAAAATTGCAGCGAAGAATCAAAATTAAAAACTCGAGTTGACTTCAACAAGTCAATTATTAACGAACGCGACTACATCGACTGGGACCAGCTGGTGGTCAATGAACCTCAGGAAACTCAACGAATAAAAGCCCTGGGAATAGTCAATGAAGATAACAATTTAAACGTCTGCTTTCCTTCGGTCAAGTCTGATCTCTCTCAAAGCCACTATATTTTAGATCCTCCGGTAATTCAGGCGACGGAGATCAGCGCTGTAGTGACAACGAGATCTTACGAAGACAGCTGGTCTGAGAACTACATTATCGAGCATTTACTGAGACTGAAGATAACCGAAGCTCCAGTTCAACATGCTAATGAATATTTCACGTGTTCGATACTCAAACCTTCGTACAAACGCCAGAAGACATCGATAAGTAGTTTTAAAAAGTCTTTGTTAAGATCTACCAAGTACAATATATTCAACGGGGTAACCTGTCTAGTTTGCACGACTCAAGAAGGCTATCTTTACAATTTTCTACCTAATTCTAGTGAAGAAATATTTTTTGACGCTAATTGTCAGATTTATCCCTTTACAGCTCCAGTTATTCACGTTGCACTGGAAAATACTGCGCTGCATGCGTTAACTGAAGCCGGACTTGAGTCTTACACTCTGAGAATCCAACATCTAAGAAGCGAAGAGCCGCCCAATGATACTCCAGTTTCTTTAATTGGACTCAGACCTTTTTTGGGAGTGAAGAAACTTCTTCACGCTTCAAGATGCCTCGTTTTGTTGGCAAGCGACGAGGATACCTGGACATTTTATTCTTTGAATTTACCAACCGCTGAAGATGTTTACCAGGATATCTTAACTGCGGCGAACAACCATAAAACAAGTCCCAGTACTTACAAACATTTATTGGCAGAAGCTAATACTGTATTAAAAATTTCCAAGGAGATGATCTACTACACGTCAGACGCAGCGTTCTTCAGCAGCATCAACGACATGTCAAAGAGCCACCTGGACAATTTATACCGACAGTCTTGCGCGTTGTTGGCTGATTTTTACATGACATCAGAGTCGCCGATGGATTGGGGATTAAGTTCTTGGTACTACGAAGTCGCGGGACTGAAAGCTCACGATGTTATGGCGAGGAGAGACGTCCAAAGAGCGCCTGGTATGGTCACCTTTGTTTCAGAGAGCTTGTTGAACCTGCAACCGGGTGCTGAGGCTGACACTCTGTTCCAGGAACACAATATCGTCGAGATTTTGGTAAAAGCTGAAAAAAGTGATCTATTGAAATTGATTTTAGCGAGTCCAGTTTTAAGAGAGTACGCGACAGACAAGCTGATCAATGTGATATCCAACTGGGAAGCAGATGACATGACTTGGTTAGCCCTGGTGCTACTTTACACCCAAGCAGGTCGAATCCATCAGGCAGAGCGTGCTCTGGAATCAATTAGTGATAACTTTATCGCGGAAAAAATTCTTTCAAACTGGTCCTGGCTGTTTGATGTCGTCAGTGCGAAGAAGAGCAACGCAATGCCGACTTTTTCAGAGTTTGCTGGCACGCTGATGAGATTGAAGCTCAGAGTGTTCGCACAAGTGCTGAGTAAAATTGTAGAATGTGGAGCTGTCACTCTGGACGAGATGATTCAGATCTTCTTGGGATATTTGCCGTCGAGGGTAGGCAGAGACGGAAGGATTGCGGGAAACGCATTGCAACTTTGTCTTGAAACTTATCTCCAGAGTTATCACGAGAATTTTCAATGTGAAAAAGTCGACTTGGCGATTGTAGAAGCGTTCAAGATACTGGTGAGGTCTTATTTGGCGGAATTAGCACAAAATGGAGCTAAAGTTTGTACCAATGACACCCAAGTGCTGTTTGGAAGCTTCAGGCCACGGTTTTTGGACAATCCGCTGATTTATGAAAAAGGAAAAATCAAGAGCAAGGAAAGAACCGCGAGGGTCTCGGAGGAGTTTAATGAAAGTTTTAAGGAAAGTATTAGACTAGAAGTTGTCAAACTCCAGGCACTGCTGGCCAGTGGAAGCCTTCCTGAGGAATGTTATCAAGAGGTTCAACATTTTCTGGAGACTCAAAAAATTGAGGGAAGCTTGTCCTTTAAAATTCTCTGCGTTAGAGACACTGAAAAGGGAATTCAATTACTTGCTGATGAGTGTCCTCAAGCACTGCTGGATTACGCCAAAGTAGGATTTTTTTATTGAGGTATTTATAGTTATTTTTATATTTATATTTATCGATTTTTTTTTTTTTTTTTTTAAAGGATAAATATACTGAAGAGTCTGATTGGAAGCACTTTATACAATTTTTATTGAAGAAAATGATGGATAATCAAAATAATAAAAATATTTACTGTATTTATGATGATTTAATAAGAGGTAAGTTTGATATTTTATTAAATAAAGAATTTTTATTCAACTTAACATTTACATTTTAATAAAAAAAAATTTTTAATATTTTGAATAAATAATTAAAATTTTCAGACACGGCAATTTATATCGCACAAACAATGTCAATGAGTGGATTGAAGCGTATATTACCTAACGATAGTCTACATATATTACAACAGTATATTGATACAAGTAATCAGGTGGTACACGCAGATTATATTAAAACAATGATTATGGGTACTGGACAGCACCTCCTATGCAATATTAATTTTTAAATTAATATTTTTTTCTGTGATTAATAAATTTAAAAAAACGTTTTATCAAATTATTAAGTAAAAAAAAAAAAAAAATCTTTAATAGAAATTTATAATATTTATTAATTACTTGTAATTTATCTAAAGTTACTGAGTTTAATAAAGTTTAACGTGAAACATATTTAACCATTAAAAATATTTCATTGTCGCCAGTCAATTACATTAATTAAATATATATATAATATATCAATTACAATTTGAATTCAATTCAAACGTACAACTAAATATAATAATAGTAATAATAATAATAAAATATAGTAAAAAATACTTAAAATATCAATAGCAAATTGGACGGATTTTTTTTTTAAAAACTTGTATACGTAAATTTGTACAAGCATCATTATTATCTACAATAATTTTAATTTGAATAAAGGCACTCAATAATTTATCAAAATGAACACGTGCTATTATTCTTTTGATCCTTAATAATAATTATCTACTAATAAAATAGATATTGGACGGCTTCGTGATTGGAGTCACTATTTTGTCGTAGATTCTTAATTTAAAATTTGATGACAGCATTTAATACCGTTTTGTAAAATTAATCAAATGTTATTATTATTACTTTAAGAAGTATTAATTTAATTAACGGGCATTGTAGATACAGTACTATGCGGTGTAGTTGGACGCGAACCAGCTATTGAATGTGTTGTTGATGCATTCAATGATTGCATTGTTCCAATCTGTAATAAATAAATTATTTATTTATTTATTAGCTAAATAATTAAACAAGTAATAAATTGATAAATGAAAAAAAAAAAATTACTCGTAAGTGCGCTAAATCCTCAAGACGCGTCAAGTCAGACAGTTCGATGTACAAAGTGTAAACAGTCAGCCATCCGTAGACCGAGTAGCAGAGGAAGAGTAACCAGAGCAAGCAGATCATGATGTTGTAGGCGAATATCATGTCGTTTACGATGCAGAAAAACAAGTAAGCAAACACACGGAATACTGTAAATGCTGCGAAACAATAAAGCCAAGGGACCATTCGCTTTTCATACTCCTTTCTCAGTGCGTTGATCAGGATCGCTGATGTTACTAGTAGTATTATACTTCCGAGTAGCGAAAACAATGCAGCGACTATCAGGGCGTTTCGTACTGTTGGATTAAATTATTTATTAATTTAATTTTGTAGTTAATAATTAATAATCAGTGTTTGAAATATTTACTGTGTGGATTTCCGACGTAGACGAATTCATATGAAATAATGTAATATCCATAATGTTTTGTCCCTGGAGCTGCTTCATGTAGACAGTAGACGTCAAATATCGATGTCGCTATTGTAAAGATAGCTAGAAGCTGTAATTGATTTATTAGTAATATATGGATTATTTGGATTATTTAAGTGTTGTAAAAATAAAAAAATTTTAAACAATGTTTTTAATATTACTCACTAAACTAAAAACAGCAGTTAACATCGCAGTGCGTTGAATATCAAGAATATAAGGTCTAGTTAAAATAGGCCTTTGGTACCAAGGAATTTTGACACTTTTAACAGACCGCGATGAACGCAGATTAGCACTGCTGCGTGTTGTTACATGAGAATAAATCGATGGTGTACCCATACTCGGTGATTTTTTTCCGTAATTCATTTTCACCTGAAAACCACAATCCAAATATCAGTATGAATTAATTATCACCACCCAAGCTTGTTAATAAATGTCTTAATCATTAGATTAATGCCATGTAAACAATGGCACGCCCTGTCAGATTAATTTATTAAAAATGATAAATAAACTAAAAGTGAAAGTGATTAATTAAAAAAAAATTTTTAAACTCACGAATTTTTTATTTTTTATAATCTAATAAGGTGATAAAGAAATAATTTAACACTTGTTATTTATTATGATGGATTACTAATGCAGACACACCTAAACTACCTAAAGTAACATGCAATCATGCAAACTGAATCATTGAGGCCATTTTAATTATTTTTTGAATAGCTCGCCAGGTGGCGTCAATTTTTTGACAGCGCCATCATTGTTTTTTTTTTTATTTAAATATAATTAATTACAAAAAGTGTTGTTTATTTATTTTTATAATTAACCAATATTTTTAACTGTTAATAAATACAATTGTTAATTTTTATACAATATGGAGGAAGTAATTGTAGCAAAAACCAGAAATAAAAATTTATCCTCTAGAAAAGAGCTTGAATTGCTGGACAAACAAGTAGGTTATAAATTTTACTTTAATAAGAATAATTTTTAATTTTTAATTTATTTCAGGAACTTATAGATAGAATTTTACAACTAGAAGCTCACACAGTGCAATTAAAAAACATAATAAAAAAATCAGACGGAGTTAAATATGACAAAAAACAAGGAAAAGTTTTTGATTTTAATCAGTAGGTTTATTTTTATTGTCAGTCAAGGTAACAATACAATCAACAGTACTTTATTATGATGATATATTTATTTTTAGGTGTCACAAAAGACATATTTTATTAAAATTTTACTATCTCGGCTGGAACTACTCTGGCTTTGTTGAGCAGGAAGACACGGTCAACACTATAGAACATCAAATATTCAACGCTCTGAAAAGAAGTTGTCTGATTGAGCAACGAGAGACATGCAACTATCACCGATGTGGTCGAACGGACAAGGGAGTCAGTGCTTACTCCCAAGTAATTTCTTTGGACGTACGTAGCCGGCTGGAGCCCGAAAATCAGGCTAATTTAAAACAAGAGCTGTCATACTGCAAAATATTAAATAGAATTCTTCCTAAAGATATCAGATGTACTGCCTGGGCACCAGTCGCCGATGATTACTCCGCGAGGTTTGACTGTAAAACACGTACTTACAGGTATTATTTCCCGAGAGGTAATTTAGACATTGAAGCGATGAATAAGGCTGCTGGGTACCTGGTAGGTCTTCACGATTTTAGAAATGTCTGTAAAATGGATGTTGCCAATGGTGTTGTTACTTTTGAACGTACTATTATTGATGCTAAGATCGTAGAAAATAATGAAAGTCATAAACAGAGTGGTAAATATTTTTATAAATTAATTAACAAATATTGTGAATATTTTTTATTAATTTCTTAATTATTTTAGGCTACGACATGTGTCAGCTGATTATAGAAAGCAAGGCTTTTCTTTGGCATCAAATAAGATGTATCATGGGAATTATGTTGCTAGTAGGCCAAAAAAAAGAGGAGCCAGATATTTTTAATTACTTATTTGATATTGAAAAATGTCCGCGTAAACCCCAGTATAATTTAGCACATGAATTGCCGCTTAATTTATTTTACTGTCATTACGACGACGCCGAATGGTTTTATGACGAAATTGAAATCGAGTTAGTTATTAAAAGCTTACAGGAAGATTGGACGCTTAATACTATAAAGTAAAATTTCAAATGATAGTTTTGATTTTAATTTTTATTCAATTGAATATTTAATTAAATTTTTTTTTTTTTTTTTTTTTTTTTCAGAGCAGAGATGATTAAAAGTATAATTGAAGATTTATCCTCTTATGTAGAAAATAAAGAAGGGTTTAATTATCAAAGTGACTGTCTGATTCAAGGAGTTCAAGCTAAAGTTCATTTGCCGTTGATGAAACGAACTACTTGCGGTAATTATTTATTATTTTTTTTATGTTAATTTTTAATAATTCAAAAATTCTAACAAATCTTTTTATGTTCATTTTTAGAGAGCCTTGAAAACAGGATAAAACATTTCAAAAAAAAAAGGAGAATTGAAGTGAAACATTTATTAAAGGATACGTAGAAGTGTACAAATTTTAAATAATTATTTTTATAAAAATTAACTTTTGCATTGATGTAAAAAATAATAATAAAGTTATTTAAGTTCAATTGCTTGATATTTGTAATTATTTTAATCATCTGATATTTCTTGGCGTTCTCTAGCTTCAAACGCTAAGATGTTATTTTGAAAATTTTTAATTTTTAAAAAAATAATCAACTGTTGGCTTAATAACCTTGTAGACATGAACATGTGCTTAGAAATTAAGGAAAAATGATTTTTTTTGGACCACACTAGAAATATATAGATAAAGATATATTATTGAACTCATATTTTAATATAATAAATTTTATTGTTTTTACTTAACTAAGATTTATTTGTAAAAGTATTGAAGATAAAAAAACTTTAATAGACTTATGAAATTGTTTTATACACAACAAAAGTAGAAATGATAGATATAACCATAAATGTATTTTATAAAAAAGAAAAAAAAAAAAAAAAAATAGATTTTTTTAAATTGCCTTTTTTGAGATATAACTAACCGTCTATGGTAAAGTCTATTATACTTCAATGTTTTATATTATAAGCAGAAAGTAATTTTCTGTACGTATAAACTTAAATAAGCTCTTATATTATATATCATATGTAGTTTAGTTTTCAACTGATCGCAAAGTGTTTAGCAGTTCCCGCATTTCATCTGACTTGGAATAAAGTTTTGCTATTTCATTGCGAATTTTCTCCAACTCTGATTCCATTTCTGAAGCTATACCAATTCGTTTCTCACATGACGTGCAGCACCTAAAAATTTCAACAGATAAAAATTATAAAAAGCTTAAATAGGTCCTTGTTTATGAATAGTCCAAAAATTTTTACTTTTTGTAGTTTGAATTGGTTTGTTTTGAGCAAGAAGTAGATGGAAATACTGAATTTAACAGCATACTTGGGTTCAATGGCGCAGTTGTTACAGTTTCGGGAATAAAACTAGATTCAAAACTTGTAGTGTGTGGATTTCCACAACTCTTTAAAAGATCCTTAATGGTCTTGAATCTTTTACCTTTATCACGCAGTTTTTTAACCTTCAACAAAACAATTATACAATTAATTTAATTCAGACGATAATATTAATTTAAAAATACAAAACTTACCTCAGTAGTTTCAATTTTTCCAGGCCGAATAAAAGTCTCACTCTTTGGACAGTTGGAACAGCACTGGTTGATTCGTGAGTGTTTAAAATCTTGACAAAAAGGATTGTCTTGATAGTTAGAATTATTTACGGGTGAATGATTACACGACTTGTAGTCGCGCAGGTAAGCATCATCAGTCTCATTGTAACTGCACCGACGAGAAGATGAGTGTCTACAAGGCTCTTCACTTCTTGAATTATTTTTAAAAAAAGTGCGCGAGTCAATCTGGCCGTGCGGTGAAGCAGGACGCGACGATTCACGACCAATTATTGTTTTTGTCATATCATACAAGCTGTGTATATTATCCTCCATCATGTCATCTTTACCGAATCTACAATCTCCAAGACTAATGTCACCTTTGTGGAGGCAGCAGAAGCTCTTGTCTAATGAATGACTCGACTGATTGTTACTTCCAGAACCATGGCTGCGTTTTCTGAACTTTGTCCGTTGATTATTTGAACAACATAGATTCTCTTCATGATCGTCGACAGGTGACGGAGTTCTAGTAAGCATTGATCTTAGTTTTGAAATACCAGTACGCATCGTCGAGGAGGTTTTAACTTTTTTACTACCGGAAGAAAATACAACGCCATTTTTATCGGATGATTTTGGCCAAATATGTTCACAATTATTAAACTCTTCGCACTCTTCGTCTTCTTCGGCGCTTGAAGTAGGAGTCAACTAAAAAAAAATTATTAAATTCATAACTCATTAAATTATATCGACAGTAATGAAAATGAAGTTAGCTGACATTTCAAAATTTTTAGAAATTTTTTAATGAAAAAATTTCAATTTAAAAAAAAGACGTCTGCTAATTTCAGTGTCATCGACAGTAAATAAATAATAAAAATAAAAAAAAAAAACATACCTCTTTTCCCCAAATATTAAGAGTTCCATTAGCTTCTGAAATTCTGACTTCAACATTACCGAGCAAATAAGGACCACATTGACGCAATTTTCCTTTGGTCTTGGCGGACTCGTCTGGCGGTACAGTCGCCTGGATGAGACAGCTTCGTTGTTTAGTGACTTCATCCTCGTGCCAAATGATACACTTGACATCGTCTTTATCCTCCCCATCATTAAGATGCTGTCCGGCTTTCTCATCAAATCCACTCTGACTAGCAGCAGACTGAGATGCACCAGATGATTTGACAGCAGCATCTGTGTCAGAATTCGAATTGAATTTCTTCTCATCATTGAATATTATAGTGGGAATTTTAAATGGTTGGGGTCCATTATCTGCTGTTCCAAAAGATTCCGAGGCTTTGCGTTTCCTACAATTGTTAGCCTTCATTATCAACGGATTGATTGGGTCTTTCGACTGACCTTGTGAGTCACTGCCATTCAGCTTTCCTGGAGTCATACGTGCCAGTGTCTCGATGATACGTGTTGTTGTAAGCACAGCACGCGAAGCACTTCTCGGAGTTGTTGTTGCAGTACTTGATTTTTTTTCAGTTGTATTTGCTTCTGAATTAGCTCCACTATCAGAAGTAACTGAATTAAGCAAATGATCTACATTAGGCGGTTTTAGAGAAACCATTGGACTACACTCGCTGTCTGTCCACTGTTCGATTGCACTTATGGTCAATCCTACTGAAGACGTGGATACATTGCTACTTGGTGGTACTAAATTAGTTTTTGTACTCGAGTGCACCATTGTCTTAGGTGGATCATCTGTTTGAATGGCCACACTTTCGATTTTTTTTATATTTTTTACTTTTTCTTGTTCCAGTAACATTCGCTGCTCTTCTAATAATTGTTGCTGTGTTAGTATCTGTTGTTGCTGGGTTTTTATTTGCTCTTGTTGTTCTCGTACTTTTTTTTCTTGACTTTCAATTTTTTGCTGTTGTTCCAAAACCGTTTGTTGCTGTTGCTGAAGCTGTTGTAACTGTTGTCGTTGAATCTCTTGCTGATATTCTAAAGCTTTTCTCAAA
>NW_025401610.1:0-3364 GCF_020080835.1 Cotesia glomerata
TAAGATAAATTTATTTGAATTAATTTGTATTTTATTTTTAATTATGAAGGTTTTATAAGAAATTTAAACTTGTGATAAGCTGTTCCAAAATATTTACAGTAAAGTTCTCCGGTTAAAGCCAATTTGATCAGCGAAGTTAACTGGTCTTCGTCATCAATATGCTGTCGGTTTGTTCGATTCGGGAAGTAGATTGAGAACTCGTTTTCCAATGTTCCCAAAATTTTTTATTCAAATTTTGTTTCCACTTTATTGATTTCAGTGATTTGATAAATCTTGTCCAGTTGCAGTTCTTCAAACTTTTTAGTTAGTAAAAGTTTGAGGTAAGTTGTTGCTCTTATTGGATAGCACCTCAATTCCATTTTTGAATTATCAGGCTAAGAAAGTGGTAGAAAATAGTTAATAATACGAATAGAAATATATATGATAATAGAAATTAGTTATAAAATAGAATAAGAAAATAAATGACTTACTTGATTTTCTGTAGGATACAATAATTCTCAAATATTTTAAATTAAACAGACTTAAAAAGTTTTTTAAACTCAAAGACTGATTCATGTAACTGCAAGCAGAGGACTGATATTTGGAGGCAAGTAAGTATAACTCCCCCACCAAAGATCCCCTCCCAACGACGCCAAAAACAGGTTTAAACTTGTCAGAGAACGTAAAAACATCATGTTATCGAGAGAGGAGGGGAAAAAAACGTCAAAATTCACTTTGACGACGCTAAAAATAGGTTTAAATTTGTCGGATGACGTAAAAACATGATGTTATCGAGAGTGGAGGGGTTAAAAACGTTAAGATTGAAAAAACTCTTACTCCACATCGATAAAACAGAGCATTATTCGGTGACAAACCGACTGTCAATATCTTTCAGTCGATAACATAGATCATTATTTGACCTCTAACTGCCGATAAAACTTATCTCAAATCGATAATTAGGCGAAAACTTCAATACCTACACCTCCATTTCACTCACCAGAGCAGCGTGAGTATCGAAATTTCTCGCATATACTTATACTACAAGTCATTTGAATATATACAAAATTCATCATCACATCAAATAAGTGCATATCACATCAACACCAAAGCTGATACACGGTAAAAACATCAGCTTTGCTGTTGGGGTGGTAGCATTTTGACCTTGAACGATGGTAACAATCGATCAAGAAATCGATGATCATCCACACCCGTACCTCAACAATTGGTAAACCAGACCCCACAATAATCAATCACCAAAACGATGATAATCCTCAACAGTTGATAAAAATCGATGACAATCAACACCAGTCGGTTCAACAGTAGGTAAAACAGAAAAAAATCGATCACCAAATCGATGACAATCAACCAACAATAGTCAGCAATGCAGGAATGCAAATGTCGGTACTGCAGGAATATGTTTTATCGGGGCATCAAACCGACCTTGCTCAGCTACTAATTCCAAAAACTAATCCGCTCTTAAATTTGAAAAACCACCTCAATTGTCACCAGCCCCGTCAAAATCGGTTGATTCGTTCGAGAGTTATCGAAAACGAAAAATTTCGAAAAGTGTGTTTTTTATATAACTTCGACATTTCTTTTTGGATCGTATTTGATGAAATAAAATAACTGTCAGATCCTAAAAAATCACGTCGATCGCCATCAAGATCGTGAAAATCCGTTGATTAGTTCGTGAGTTATCGTTGTCGAAAAAATTTGGAAATAGTGAATTTTTGAAATTTCTCTAAAATTTTCATTTCGATCATTTAGTGTTCAAATGAATATCATCAAGTTTGAAAAACTGCGTGGAATACTGCCAACCGTGTAAAAATCGGCTCATTCATTCAGAAGTTATTGCGGTTTGAAAATTCAAAAAATACTGTTTTATTAAACTTCTCGAAGAGCTCAAAAAGTTTGAACAGATAATTCGCTGAGCTTGGAGAGCTCAAAATAACATATAAATTCTATTTTTGAGCTTGAAGAGCTCAAAAACTTCATAAGTGCAATTTGAAGCGCTTAGATATGGAATTAGCGGGAAGTTGCAGGGATGGCCTCTAGGATCAACCGTTTTCCCGATTTTTTCTATGAATTTCATAACTCGTTAACAAAAAATTATGATGATATGCGCACCTCACCATTTCATAGTGACTCATCAAATTTTAAGTAAATAATCTTTTTGAGACAAATTTAATATAAAAAGTATTGATTTAGAAGAAAAAAATACTTTCTATTGGTTTTCAAAATGTTTTTCAACTTCTCGCTAAGAAAATCAGAAAGTTTTTAGTTTTACCCCGTTTGGCAAAAATCGAGTTTTCATCAGATCTCGAGGTTTTAAGTGATCTTGTCACTATGTCTGTATGTAATGTGAGTGTGTGTGTGTGTGTGTGTGTGTGTGTGTGTGTGTGTGTGTGTGTGTGTGTGTGTGTGTGTGTGTGTGTGTACATAAATATATAAACTTTTGTACCAATGCTAATTTTGACCATTACTCGACTAAATAAGAGATAAAATGACAAAATTCAGTGTGAATTCCGACACAAGAGCCAATGCAATCGATAAATTTTTACGAAATCTACCTAAAAACTTTTTGAAAACAAATTAAAAGTATTTTTTTGTTTTTCTAAATCGATACTCTTAATATTAAATTTGTCCCAAAAACATTATTTACTTGAAATTTGATGAATCACTGACTCTAAAGTAAAAAAAAATGCGATTATTGTTTTTTCCAATGCACCCAAACATGCTTAGAACTAAAAAAAAACTAGAAATGAAGTTTAAAACATTTCTCCGTTCATAGAAACTCGAGTTCGTACGAATTTCTCCAAAACTCATAGATTAAATTGAAATTGTTTGAATTATTAATCAAAAACTTATAAAGTTAGTGTGCATTAAAGTTTGATGATGAATATCTTTAAAACCGTTAATTCAAGCAACTAATCATAAGAGACCATTTTTGTAGAGTAGTAAATTTTCTATGAAATGGTGAGGTGCGCATATCATCATAATTTTTTGTTAACGAGTTATAAAATTCATAAAAAAAAAAAGAAATCTGTCCGAAAATAATCAAACTTCAACCTTCAATAACTTTTGAACGGTAAGGTTGACAAAAAAATTGTAGGAAACCTTTTTTGTAGGAAATTCAATTTTCTTTATATATATATGGGGGGAAATTCTTTTTTTCAAATAGTTAATACCGAGATATAAATATTCTCTCTAATAATAAAAAAAAAAATAAAAAACTGAGGGATGGAAGACTTTCCAATTATAATTACGAGCTCGTACTTGGAGAGAATTTTTTTCAGGTGTCGACCAACCTATTTTTCAGAGTATAAAGTTAAAAAAAAAAATAGTCGATTTTTTTGACCCACCCTAATGTATATCTATATATATA
>NW_025401611.1:0-3364 GCF_020080835.1 Cotesia glomerata
AGTGCTCTACTTGCCATACTAGCCCAACACATTAAAGGTACCAGACAAATTGGTTGGAATGAGATTCAAAGAGTCTGTAAATACCTAAAAGCCACAAGAAATTATAAGCTTTGTCTCTGCTCCAACTCTCAAGACGATGATGATGGAATATCCTATGAGCTCATAGGATATGGCGACGCAAACAGGGCTGAAGACAGAACCTCAAGAAAATCAAACACAGGATATTCGTTTAAGCTTTTTGGTGGCACCATAAGTTGGGCGAGCAAAAAGCAAAGTTACATTAACATTCGTTCTCCTGGCCAGAGTCCTCGCAGCAAGCATATTGACACTCAATATTTTTATACTCGAGACCTAGAAGTTCTGAGCAAGGCCTCGTGACGTTGTCAAAATTATTTGGCAACGCAGGTAAGCTCAAAGATTCGGGGACTAGACTAGACAGACGAACGAACGAGACTCGTGTAAGGGGGGATAAGTGTTATGGCTCAAACAGGTCTTACGGCTGCACCTCCCCGCATGGGCCCCGCTGGTAACTGGTCGGGTTGTCATTATATTATCGATCAGGCTAACGCAGTCGTTGAATGGGTTGATACAGTTAACTGAGTACGAGGACAGATTGACATTAGATTCAACTCAATTCACATCTATCCTATGATAGCGTAAATGCTTGAGGGCAGGGTTTTTCCTTGCCGGCAAACTTGGCTGTGTATTTCCTATGTGAGGGTAGGATAGATATACGTGCGTATATAGCTCTTTTGAGCCCAGGAAACGGCCTCTTCGGAGGTAGGCGAAAGCCTTGCCATATATTCTCGAGACCTGGAAGGAAAAGGTATCATAACTGTTATTCACTGCCCATCAGAAACAAATGAAGCTAATATTCTAACAAAACCATTAGGACCACTCAAGACCTTGACCCTGGCAACGATGATTGGACTCGATGGAAAAGAATACCAAGAATGACGTCATTGAGGGGGAGTGTTGGTCAATGAATCATACACTACAATTACCATTAGTATCAATAGTACTCATGTATATATAGTTACAGTTTATTCATTGCAGTTAGTCTGAATAAAGCAAGCTAACAATAAGCATCGTCTTGTTGCTTAGACCTTCACCAGTCTCCTAATCCCTACACCTAGTGTCCAGCAATGATCTGCCATCATATTAACATTCCACTTTCCTTGATATCTACTCACCATTTCACTTATGTCTTGGCGGAATCTTTCGCCTTGCTCATTACTGTAGTCGCCAAGATATTCAGGAAAGTGTTGAAGGTGAGAATGTAAGAAATGCAATTTAAGATTAAGCAACCCATAGTATCATAATTCTCCAACAACTCTTTAACTAGAAGCCAAGTCATCCACTAATGAAGAGCTGCAGTCACTGGATGACGACGCCTGCTAGCCTGCATTCTCACTCTGACCAGACACCGATACTGGAATTCCGAGTCCCTGCCTCGTAGAACACGTATTCCTTGTACCTGCTATGATGGCACACACGCCATTAACCCAGGGACTCTGCCAGATCAAAATCAGAAAAAATTTGGTTGTCGAAGAAACTGCTACTCTCGAGCCGATGGATGAGAACGAAGAAAGGATGCATGGTTTTTAAAAAGATTTTTTGATAGAAACAAAAGTAATCAAGTTCAATCAATTTTTTGCTGGATGTTAAAAAAAAATTAGAAAAAAGGTTTACCCTGAAGGCCATCCCTGCAACTTCCCGCTAATTTCATACCTGGGCGCTTAAAATTGTACTTATGCCATTTTTGAAAATTTTCTAGCTCAAAATATAATTGATGTGATAATTTGAGCTCACTGAGTTCAAAGAGATAATATTTCTGTGCATTTAAGCTCTCCCAGCTCAAAAGTCTGATAGAAGTTTCATCGAACACTATTTTTGGAATTTTGAAACCGCAATAACTTTTGAATGGATCAACCGATTTTCACGCGGTTAGCGGCATTTGACGCAGTTTTATTATCCCCATAAGTTATTTTCAAGTTTTAATTGATCGAATCGAAAATTTCGGAGTAATCCCGAAAAAACACTTTTTTCGGTTTTCTTTCGTTCACGATATCTCTCGAACGAATAGACCGATTTTGACCAGTTTGGTGGCGATCAACGTGGTTTTTTATTGTCTAGAGCTGATTAGTTTTTTTGAATTGATCGGTGAAGCCGTTTAAAAGTTATCCGAAAAAAACCACATTTGAAAAAATATTTTTTGTAGTTTTTTTGCTTAAAATCTACAGGTCCGAATCGTTCCAAAGTGTATTTAATCTAAGTTCAGTCAAGCCCTTTCGAATGGCACCAACCGCGATCAAATCGGTCGAGCCGTTCAAAAGTTATAAGAGGTTTACATACATCCACATACAACGCTTATTTAAATCTATATGAATTTAAGAGTTGGAAAGGATTAAGTTTATACGTTTTTCTCAAGTTTCATTAAGATTTGTAATGATATTGCATGGAAATTGATAAATTTTTTCTAAATTTTATAAATTTTCAGAATTTCCATGAATCAATCTTTCATTGGTCATAATAACGTCATAACGATGTCATATTAACGTCATAAATTCCGAAAGTTGAAAACAAAAATGTTTAGATTGTCCAATTAAACGCAAAATGCCACTTAAAATTGACAAAATTTTCCTAAATTCAAGAAAATTCATAAAACATAATTAAAGAGAATTATATTACTTTCATGAAAGCAATACTTTTGCAAAAGCCCATTTGTCTTCAACTATTAATATTTCAGCTACCAACGGTCGCACAGCAAATTAGAAGACATTTTAGGAAGCTGGGATGAATTTTCTATGAGGACCTGTCAAGTTATTAAACGAAAAAATTTTTCTAAGCCTCTGAGACGAAAAAAAAAAAAATTACAAATTTTGAAAAAGTTCTTCTTCATGTCATTTTCAGCTTAAAATTTTTTGTTAGCAAATCTATAAACTATAATCATGAAGTTTTAAAGACTTGAAATGCATCTTTTTAGATTTGCAATACGATCATTTTTCACTGAGATATAGCAGGTCAAAAATCGGGAAAAGTTCAGACTTCTTTGGGGATAGTATGCATAGAAAATAATTTATTCCAACTTCTAAATGATCACGGTTTTTTCTCACTATTAAATTTTTCATTTTCCATTATAGATACAATAATTACTAAAAAATACAATAAGTTTCAAAAAAAATTTGCCTTATAAGTTCACTCTCATACTCATTAGGTCAAAAGTGAGTTTTTGTAGCAAAAATTTGACTTTGTCAAAGCTGATACTTATTTTGTGAAAAAATTATTTTTGACTTTTTTTAAGGAGTACCCTGTTTTGCCCTCGAAAATAAAAAATCTTTTTCTAAACGGCAGTTTAAAATTA
>NW_025401612.1:0-3364 GCF_020080835.1 Cotesia glomerata
CGTCATCGTGAATTTTAACGGTTTTTACCCCCTCCTCTCTCGATTACGTCATGTTTTTACGTCATCCGACAAGTTTAAACCTGTTTTTGGTGTTGTCGTCGTTGGGAGGGGATCGTTGGTGGGGAGTTATACTGACTTGCCTCCAAATTTCAGTCCTCTGCCTGCAGTTACTTCAATCAGTCGTTCAGTTTAAAAAAAAACTTGTGTCTTTTGTTAAAAATATCTAAAATTTGTGTACTCTACAGAAAATCAAGTAAGTCATTTATTTCATTATTCTATTTCATAACTAATTTCTACTATTATTATTAACTATTTTCTATTAATTTCTTAGCTTAATAATTCAAAAATGGATTTAAGTGCTATCAATAAAATCAACAACTTACCGAACTTTTTACCAACTAAAAAGTTTGAAGAACTGCAACTGAACAAGATTTATCAAATCACGGAAATTAAGAAAGTCAACACAAAATATGAACCAAAAATTTTGGGAATTGTGGAAAACGAGTTCTCAATCTTCTTCCCGAATCAAACCAACCGGAAGCTCATTGATGATGAAGAGCAGTTAACTTCACTGATCGATTTGGCCTCAGCAGGAGAACTTCACTTGAATTATTTCGGAACAGCTTATCACAAGTTTGAATTTCTTATCAAACCTTCATAATCAAGAATAAATTATGAATTACTTCAATTAAATTTATGTTAAAAATGTACTTATATATGTTCTTAAAAATTATACTTTAAAATAAAAAACATATATACATGAAAAATTAACAGAAAAAAAAAATTTTTTTCTTTTATTTATAATTTCCATTTTTTTTCTATTATTAATACAAAAAACATAGCATTAATTTTTTAATTACTTAAAATTTAATTAAACATTTAATTACTTAAAAATTGAATTTACAATAATCTTAGTCTTTTAATAGTTTTTTTCAATATTGGCAACTTTTGTGAACTTGATATTTCATAACCCCATGGTAAAGTGTCTGTACTATTTTTGAGAAGTTGACGTTTGTCATCTTCCCAACTTAAAGCTAATTTCGTTTGAAGAAGTGTATGAACTTCATGATTTCTACTTTCTATAACATATTCATCTTTTGTTACTCTTATATTATCGAATAGACATTGTTTATAATCATCAAACGTTATAGTTCGCAAAGTCGATTTTTTGACACCTTTTGCTCGCATTTTAACCGTATCATCTTTTATTTCTTCATCAAACTCATATGCTTGAATTTGATCTTCTCCAGATTTATATATTTGAAATGCGTAAAGTTTTGCTCTTAATCCAACAAATTCCGACATAATTTTACCATTATTTTCGTCTTTCATTAATCCTAAGACTTTTTTATTTACTAACGGAATATTGTAAATATTATTTGGTGGATAGTCAGAGGTATCAAACTTTGCAATATCACGTTTGATGATTTCATATATATTAGGTACAGTAAAGTGATAAATTAGACTATCTGTATCTGTATACATTAATTTAGAATCGTCATTTTTAAAATTTTTCTTTACATAATTATAATGAAAGTCGTATATATAAGTTTTTGACATATCTAAAATACAAAACCCAGCATAGATTGGTTTATTAAAATTAACTTCAGCACATTTCATTTCAATAATAATCATATTTTCATCAAAAACTGTAAGACTATGAAAATTTGGTTTGCAAATCATATCAGAAGCATCATATCTACCAGACCATCTTGTAACTATTCTAACATCTTTATATTTTCTAACATTTTCCATAGTCTTACCAAAAACTGCATTATTCATTAATTTATAAAAATCTTTTTCAAATTCATTTTTTGCAGCCTTTCTACAATCAGTATTTTTATCTATATACGGTTTTAACCATGGTGACTCTCTAAACTTTAAAATTCGGTGTACTTTTGTTAATTTTAATCCCAAGTCTAAACATTGTTTTAAATTTCTATAGTGTGTGCATATAACAATCTGTCATGACTCTGACTCGATCAGGTCCGCCAAAAATCGGTGCCGACGAGGAGTTCGAGATCATTTTTGCCTGCTCTTCAGACTGACACTTTACCTCTTGACCAAATGATTCATCTTAACTTGAGAGTATCTTTCGAAACTGCTTCAAGTAATTCAAATTTATACATGATTTGTCTTATAGTTAACGGAGTTCTATACCTAATTTATTAATTATTAATAATTAATCATATTACAGTGATTTATTCGGAACGGCTTCATATATTTTTTCGCTCCGGTAACATATGGTTCTACACTGAGAGAGAGAGAATTTTTATTCAATAGTAATAAAACAGTTTATTTGGACTTGAAAAAAATTTGAGTTAATATTAGTAAAATTATATTTCATATAGAAATAAAATTATATTAGTATTTAATAATAAAATTTCATAAAGTATTTAATAAAATTTTCTTAAATACTAATAATAATGTTTAATAAAATAACCACGAACGACACTTTCGTTTGCTGTCATTAATACGAATATTAAATTAACATTAAAGGAAATAGAAAATCTCAAAAAAAAAAATTAATATTCATCAATTAATTATAATATATTCAAATATATTTCACGGTAAAGGAATCTTTTAATAAATAGTATTAAGGATTTTTTTTTAACAAGACATCCTAACTGGTAACAACTTAGGTTCATGAAGACTTGTATTTCAAATATAGTTCCGACAGAATTCAATTTTACTTAATTATTTACATTCAGAGTATTTTGATAAATACTTTGTTAGTTAGTTGATTAATGATTTTCTTTATATTACATGTAAGATAAATATTCATTACAGAAACATTTATTAAATGTTAATAATTTTATTAAATATTTAAGGAAATTTAGAAGTAATATTTAATAAATTTTATTTGGATGGAAATAAAGCAGTTTTGTTAAATAGTATGCATTTCGTACTATTAAAATAAAATTGATACTCTCAGTGTTTGACTCGAGGTATCAGGGCTGGTCAGGTCTGATCCAGATTACTGAAGGGCGTATTTAAAGGCTTCCGAGACATGAACAGACATGAGCAGAGGCATGAACAGGTCTGGAATCTGAATCTTGCAGCTGGTATTTAAACGCTTCCAAGACATGGGCAGGCAAGGCATAGAACTGGATCTGGAATAGGATGCAGGCATGCTCAGGCATGAGCAGGCATGAGACAGGTCTGAACAGTTTAACGCTTCAGACATGAACAGACATGAGAGCGAGGCATGAACAGGTCTGATCAGGTCTGGGCTGTGTTAACACTTTCAGACATGAACAGACATGAGCAGGCATGAGCCGGGCATGGTGAGTCTGAGACAGAATTTTGCTGCTGGGCCATGAACGACATGAGCTTGAGCATGAACAGGTCTGATCAGGTCTGA
>NW_025401613.1:0-3361 GCF_020080835.1 Cotesia glomerata
TACTGTAGATAACCTTTCTTTCTTCAAAGATAACCTTAAAATTTGTTTTTATAAAATTAAGTACTCTTAATAGTAGATATTGAAAAAATATTCTCTGTAAAATTAATGATTATTATAAATTAAAATTTCTGAATTTTAACTGCCAGTTACTGATTTTTGTTTTATTAATTTTTTTTTTTTTTATACCAAGTATGCAATACTAAAATTTATTTTGATGTAAGTTTTATTTTTTTTTAGGTAAGTGGGAATTCATCTAACATTCAAAAATTTGATGTAAATCAAAGTCAAAAAGTGACTGTCATGTTTATTCTGGAGTGGAAAAATACTAAAGTTTGAGCCAAACTAAATTTGCCTGCTACGTTTAACAACCTTGTTTTAAAAGATTAATCTTCATTATAACTAATTATTTCTTATAATCTAATATTCTTATAATCCTAACCGCATGAAAATACTTAATAAATATTATTAAATAATAAAGACAATTATATTTTTTAATTTGCTGCTTTATTTCTAAAATCTATAAATTGTTTTTCGATTTAATTATTTAAAATTTTACCTACAATTATTTACATTCAATAACTGTTGATTTAATAAAATGTAAATAAAAAAAAAATTTTTTTTTTAATAAATATTATTGACTACAGTTGAGGAAATAAAAAAAATTTATTTTATAGGTATAAAACAGTTGATTAGAATAAATAAAATTATTTAACATTTATTTTGTGTTAAGATTGACACTCTAAAAGTGTAAGATTCTTTGCGCCCTCTTGTGGCGATATTTTAACATAATCTTTGTGTTAAAAAGGGGTTACACAAAGTTTGTGTCAAAATTTCAACACAAATTTCGTGTCAACCGTTTTTAACACACAAACTGTGTTGATTTTACACAATATTTTTTACTGTGTATGTATACATTATGAGGTCTAAAAAGTGTTGTTTCAACTATTGGTCCAAATTTACCACTTGGTTCTTTTAGAACCAAAAAAAGTGGGGATAAAAGCTTTCCATCAGCGGATACAGTTGGTTGAACTGTGTAACTATGAGTAGTAGAAGTAACAGATTGTACAAGACATTCTACTTGCTTCTCTCCTTCAACAGCTAAAGTTCGACCGGAATGCATTTCCAACTGAAAACCACTTTGATCTGAATTATATACGTTTGCTAATTCATAAATTTTAATTTTTTGTTTTACATTATTGACGAATTCCTCAGCTTGCTGTTTTAATGATTTACTATCTTCAATGGTTTTGGACGTGATAAACTTATTTATTTTTCTTGATACGATGCGATGTGCTCTTTTGAATGACGCGATCCACTTTGTTGATGCTTTAAAACGGAAATCTTCCGCACCAATTTCTTTTTGAGCTTGTAAGGCCCATCTTTTTATGTCACAATCATGTACGATTAAACCTGCATCTATAGCTGCTTTGAAATTTTGTAATGTATATTCAAAAATTCTTGCTAATTTTTCCTTATAAGTCCCTCCCTGATTTAAAGTATGAGCCCATCTTCGTAACTGTCGCACAGATTGTACCTTTCTAAATTTTTGTCTAACACTGTCTAAACTTAAATTTTTTTTTTTTGCCACTACGCCAGTACTCGACGGCTTTCAATTTATATTCATAAGATAAATCTTCAACATCCTTACTGCATTCGTCGATAGGTGTTTCTTGATCAACTAGTGCATTTGCCCACTCTTTATCTTCCACGACTTCCATCGTCCAATCTTTATACGGTTCTTGGAAATGCAAAGAACTTTCTTCGACCATTTCGACTCCGGAGTATTCGTTCATAGCATTGAGTAAAAATATTTTCAAAACTTTCTTTGATTTTGTATTTCTTCGTCATTTACTGGCGATTCTGAATGTTCATGACTTGAAATGTTGTTAAGAGTAGTCTTATAACATTTATAGATTGACTTTCATTTTGCTCTATGTACTAAAATAAAAGATTTTCGTACAATTTTAAATTATTCACTTATTAAAAAAAAAAAACACGATTATAATATTGAATTATAAAAGATGAAGTACATCGCAGTAACTAAACTGAATTCGAAAATGATACATTTATTTATACTATGTTGTTTTTCACATTACTGACTCATATATACTAAAAATATAATTATCTCTTTTTTGTATGAGATAACGATGAATGATTATTATGATTATAATAAATCATTATAAGCATTTTTTCTTTTTTTTTTTTTTCCAAAGTAGATTCACATTAAATGACATTTGTAATATTTGATGTCCCGATACACAAAATAAAGTTTGGGATGAGAAGTAAACAAGTAAGTAAAATATTAAGATATAATATTATTATTATTATTTTCTAAATGCTAGAATAAATGAACGAAATCTTTATTATTGATGAATTCATATCGGAATTAATATAAAAACGATATTTTCTCTTGGTGGTCAATGTAGCCATGCTTATGGGATGCTCACCCCTAAACTTTCTAATTTTTCGGAAAACCCCGAAAGACGTATTCTCTACTTTTTTTCCTCTTTCGATTGCCGTTGGTTTCATTGAAATCCATCAAATAGTTTTTTTTATAAAAGTTTTGTGATTTTCAACCCTCATAACTTTTGTTCTATCCATTGCTTTCATTATAAAAACCAAAAGTTATTTTTCATGATTTCTCCCACCCTGAAAATTATGCAACTGGTCCCATTCGATTATTTAAACTGCAAGTATGCGAAACTTGAAAAACACCCCTTTGGAGGCTAACTTTTGAGGGGTAGTTTCACCCCCTAGAAATGTTTTTCCGCAGATAAAAAAAAATACGTGTCTCTTAGATTTCGACGGAGAATAACATATCTCAGTTTTATCAAAATCGGAGGGGGACACCGGAGAGAGTTTCCTTGTGAGAAGAAAACATTCTGAGTATGAATGTTTCAGCAACATCAAAATGTATTTCAGTCTAAAAACTCACACAGAAAGAAAAATTTCTCTACTGGAGAACAAAATTCTTGGCTTAAGAAAATTTTCGGATGCCTGAAGGAAGACCGAAGTTATGTTGGCCGAAGTAAAAATTTTTCTTGAAATTCTATTCTTTGTGGAAGTAATTTTTTCTTAATTCAACTTATCACAAATACTTGATACAATAAATTTTTATATTTGATAAAGATTTTTAGATACTTTAGAGAAGCAGCGCCATCTACTTCAGTTAAGAAAAAAATTTTCTCAACTTGAGAAAATTTTTCTCTTAAATATTTGATATCGATTTTGTATTATTTTAGTGTGCAATTATACATTTTGAATAAAAAAAATGATTCAATATTATTTGATCTTCCCATTTGACATGTTGATCAATAAAAATATTAATGAAAATTTACTTCTATCGAGATATTTAATTTTT
>NW_025401614.1:0-3359 GCF_020080835.1 Cotesia glomerata
TAACTACAAGTTTGATTGTTAACTTGTATTCAAATTGTGGACGTAGATTTTCATCAATTATAGGATACTAGCGAACCCAGCCCGCTTCGTCGGGCTAAAGCTTAGTGTATTGAACAAAGTAAATATATTTCAATATATTGTAAATAATAAATTCTATTATCGCAATATGTCAACCATCATTCATCTTCGAGTTCATTTTCTTCAAGCTTTTGTCTCTAGTGGGTGAAAATTGTTAACCAAATTCATAAACATATCAGTTAGTGTAACATCCACTTTGTGATCTATACAAAAAAATATCGGGCTCATCTCAAAATCGACGATCAAAGTACGACGCAAGGCTTGAGCATTGTAAATGTGGATAACCTCAAAATCGTATCAATTAAGAAAAGAAAGAGATAATCATTTTTAAATTGTTGTTATTGATTGCAAATTTGTATTTTCTATAGTTATAATTATCCGAGCAAAAACAGTTTCACTGTAAAAAAATCACGCCAAGTCCACGTTCATAAGACTATTAGGAAAAAATTTTTTTCTTTACAAAAGATACATAATTAAAAATTAAAAAACTAAGTAACCGATATCCGAACAAAACAGTTTCACTGTAAAAAGTCGCGCCAAGTCCACGTTCATAAGACTATTAGGAAAAAAAAATTTTTTTTTCTTTTACAAAACATACAAAATAAAAAATTAAAAATCCAAGTAACCGATATGATTGTTTATGATTTTCGAAATTAAAAAAATTTTATTGTAAATTTAGAAATTTAAAAAAAAATTTGATACGTATTTAGTGTGTATGGTTGCAAAATATTTTACTTTTTGTGAAATTTGTAAGATCTATTTACTACGACATTAAAAAAATTGAAATACACAATGACGCACACCAAGTAATGTTCTAAAATTTTTTTTATTTTTAAATTTACAATAAAATTTTTAATTTCCGAAAATCATAAACAATCATATCGGTTACTTGGATTTTTTAATTTTTTATTTTGTATAGCTTGTAAAGAAAAAAAAAATTTTTTTTTCCTTATTAGTCTTATGAACGTGGATTCTGGCGCGACTTCTTTTTACAGTGAAACTGTTTTTGTTCGGATTTTAGTATTTTTGTAATTATAATGAAAATTTACAATTGATAATAACTTAAATCTCGTGTTGACTGCATTTTTTACTGCAAACTATCCCCTTGAAGCTACAGTTTATGTAGATGTAATTCCAGTGCACCCTGGCGGCTGTAAATGTAAGCTGTGAATTAAATTTTTTAACCGTGAAGCTGCTTATCTATAGGAGGATTACTACACATTTTTGTTTTATCTAAAGTCTGTGGCGCTGACCTTTCTCCACAAAAAAGTCAGGATCGAAATTTGTGAGCGAGCTTGCGTATAAAAGGATAAAATTTAATAATTTCAAGTAAATAAATTTTTATAAGTGAATATAATTAATTAATACGGTGAAATAAATTATGAATTACTGTTAAGATGCCCAAATTGGGTAAAAAAGTACTTGTAGAATTAAATAAAATTTCGCAGCCTCAAAACCGTTCTGTTTACAGTAAACATAGTCGGTAGTTCTGGCGTTCCGTTTACAACGGATTTGAACGGAATTTGGCGCCAGATTCTACCGAATCTGTGAATGATCGTTTATGATTTTCGGAAATTAAAAAATCTTATTGTAAATTTAAAATTAAAAAAAAAATTTCAGAACGTATTTAGTGTGCGTGGTTGCAAAAATATTTTACTTTTAATGAAATTCGTAAAATCTATTTTTTACTAGGACTTTAAAAAAATTGAAATACACAATGACGCACACCAAGCACATCGTAAAAGCAGTGTCCCAACTCTAGTGGCCGCGCGTGGAATTTATTTTTATTGAGCTCTAGATTATTTATCGTGAATGTAATTCGCCCGGGAATATTGAAATACCTCAACTTTGAAATAGCAGGAATGAATAAATATTAATAAATGACTGGGTTTTTAACATTTAAAATAGCGGCGAAGAAAAATATTAGTTTAAATTGACTTAAATATATTGTTGTACAAACATTCTTTACACAAAATTAAATTATCGGACTATTACAGTATTTAACAAGATGTAAGATCAGCCTGAGGGCTGAGTGGTATTCTGATCTTCCGGAGTTTGGTCTCGAGTCCGAAGTGAAGTAGAAGGGATGGTGGGGCAGCTTCCCTACTGCACTATTAGGAGAGTCCCACAGTTGAGAATGATGATGACCCCTGATTGGCTGTTTTCCCCCCAGGTAGACTTCAGCTCGGAAGTGTTGGCCAATGTGCCTGCTCTCTCTTCCTGACCATGCTGGATGTACCTGAGTCTGGCAGGAGAATTCCTCCCAACTCCCTAATGACTGGGAACTTTTTAGAGACCTGGCGGCTGCACGGGTTGTCCTCAAATAAGGGTCAATAATCCGCCCAGACTGTCTTTCATAAATACTTAAAATGTAAAAATATAGAACTTAAGGTATAACTTGTAATAAGTCTAATAAATCTTTATAAGCCTACAACACTTGAGGAGTATCTCTAATACTAAACTTATAGCTATATATTTTACTCTTATCCTATTACAATAATATTCTTATCTTTTTACGATACTTATTCTAATTACAATGGATGGGAAATTTCTAGAGAGTGACCAGACGACTAAAAATATTAATGGGATTTGCCTTAGCGTGCTATAAACCATTTTATAGGTTTCTGAATTTCTCGTGCTATAACTTGTCATAATTTATTCTCGCGAAAGAACAATAACCCACTGTACATCCTCGTCAGTGTCACCAAGTGTTTGAAAACTTTCCCCCTAAAGCAATTTCAAAAACCACTAAATTCAAAACAAAACTCCCCAACAACAGACCAAGTATTTATTCATTACAATATAAGTAAAGAAATAAATAAAAACAATTAATAATTAGTTAATAACAATAGTTATTTAGTATTTTTCTTTAATTTCATCACATTATGAAATGTAATTTCAATTATTATATCATTTATGTCATTTACTTACCAGCATCTCCTTATTTCTTTAAAAATGAATAAGTTTAATGGGAAAAAAATCAAAATAATATCGAATAATCAAGTTTATATAGTAATAATTATATAACAATCATATGTATCATATATATAATAATAATATATAAATAATAATCATTTAAATATTTAAATTAAAGTCATAAATTATAATTGAGTGCCAAAAAATTAGTCTTTGGAATATTTATCACAAATCTTTGATGTCATTCAAAACAGAGAACAAATTATCGGCTTCCTGTTCATTTTGAAAATTCGAATCCTTGAAATCATACATTTTAACATTGAATAATTTCAGCATGTCAGGAGATGGACTAAAATTAACACACG
>NW_025401615.1:0-3354 GCF_020080835.1 Cotesia glomerata
TGAACCATTTTTCTAATTTTAACTTCCGCTAAGAAAATCGAAGATTTTCAAAAATCGGGAAGTTATTGTTTTCACCCCGTTTTGCAAAAATCGAGTTTTCATCAGATCTCGACGTTTAAAGGTCATAGGATGCTTCCCTGATTATCCCCGCGAGGTTTTCACGGTGTCTGTATGTGTGTGTGTGTGTGTGTGAGTGTGTGTGTGTGTGTGTGTGTGTGTGTGTGTGTGTGTGTGTGTGTGTGTCAAAGTATGTGAACCGCTTATAACTTTTGAACGGCTTGACTGATTTCATCGCGGTTGAGATTGCCATTCAGAAAGGAACTTGACCAAAACTTAGATTTTGAAAACAATTTGGACCGATTCGAATCCAATAAATTTTGAGAAATCTTCAAAAAACGAAAAAATTTTTTTTCAAATGTGGTTTTTGGAATAACTTTTAAACGGCTTAAAGAAAGTTCCATTCCAAAAACTAATCGGCTCTTAATCTCAAAAACTACGTCGATCGCCACCAGTCACTCTGAAAAATCGGTTGATTCGTTCGAGATATCGTGAACGAAAGAAAACCGAAAAGTGTTTTACAGGAAGAACTCCAAAATTTCTAGCACGATCTGTTCAAAATTTCCGATTCTTTGTGAGGCTTGAAAAACTGCGTCGAATGCTTCTAACCGCGTAAAATCGGTTGATTCATTCAAAAGAGGATTATTGCGGTTTAAAAATTCAAAAATAGTGTCTTATCAAACACTCTATCAGACTTTTGAGGCTCGAAGAGCTCAAAAGCATAGAAAGCTTTGATCTGTTTGAGCTCCGGAGAGCTCAAAAGCATAGGAAAGAAAAGCAATCTCTTGCTGAGCTCGGAGAGCTCAAAATGGCACTCATAAATTGTATTTTTGAGGCTCAAAGAACTCAAAAACATCATTGTGAGATACTGCAATTTTAAGCGCCTAAGTATGGAATTAGCGGGAGGTTGCAGGGATGGCCTTCAGGGTCAACCGTTTTCCTAATTTTTTTTTTCACTTTCCGCTCAAAATATTGTAGAAGATGTTGAAACAAAAGCCCTGTCTAAAGGAGAGTTCTTAATTTTAATTTTAAGAGGTCCTCTATCGATTCTGAAGTTTTTCCCATTTAAATAACACGAGAAAAATTTTTTTTTCCATTTTTACTGCCGCAACGTCTGAAGATTCCATTTTTTCATATAATAAACTATTAGACCTCATTTAGGATTAAATTTTAAACAAAAAATTTCCTTGGGTCATATTGCTACCATCGAAGCCTGACTTTTTATAAAGCTTTACAGTATCAATTTTCATAATTTTGTATTCCATTTGACGCACAACAAAAAACATCCGGAAAATTTTTTGTATCGTCAATATTTACAAAGTTACAGACCAACAAAATCCTATTTTTCTAATTTTAAGCTTTGTTCAAGTGAACCATTGATGAAAATACAAAAAATTTGGTTCTTATTTTTTAGTACATTGTTATGTCCACCCGCAAATTTTTTCTCTCTTCTCTTTCTTTAAATTTAAATCGTCCGCGCAGATGGAAGACTTCTCCATGCGCGAAAGCGACAATAAAATTGTGATGTAGCAGCACATGCCACCATCTACATAGGATATAAATTAGCGGTTTATTTAAATTCAAATCAGACAAATAATTGATTAATAATATAATTATAAGAATAATTATTTGTAGAAATATAATAAGAATAATACTAAGAACATTGTAACAAAGAAAAATAAAACATATGGAATACTTAAATATATAATGGTCACTCGAGAGGAAAATAAAATATAATATCTCGAGAAAAGCTATGAAAAGGAGAAACTAAAATGTTAAATAACAAATACATCTTTGTTTCTTAGAGACTTTTATTAGCAAATACTACAATTTGCGACTTTTGAATAAAGGACTTTATTATCCTAGGCTAAACTAAGTATTCCCTTTTTTATGGCTTTTCTTCTAACCAGGCAACGACTACGATGCCATGTGTTAAGCTACATGGTTAGTTTCACTTTTCCGAGAAAATTAAGCGAAGGCGTCACTTTTACTTTTGAGTCCCACTCTTGAAGAAATCGACCAATTAGAAATCCATTCTTACTCTTAAATCCAACCCTAAAGCTAAAAATCTTCTTCCTCTAAATATAAATTATTAACTCGATGTAAAACTTAGGAGAAAGGTAAGATATGCAGTAAGCAAGTAACTCCTGTATATGAAGCATCTTACAATATATCCCATATAACTTGCATATAAAATTTCATTATTCATAATACCTGATATTAAAATCCTCATCCTAACTAGTATAAATTAAAATAATATTGAGTATTATTCACGAAAGTCCGTAACAGGAATACTTACGTATTCTTTAGCAATTTTTAAAGAGCCCGCCGATCTGAGAAGAATCTAACTATAATATTGAGACATCTACAGCAGTAAAAACTTTTCAAACATCGGATCGAATCATAACAAAATAGAAGCTACGCGACTGCTGGTTGACTAGCAGGGGACTTCTGCAAAAACTCAGCAGCGCGAGGTTTTAAAAGACGATCAACAACCAACGGCACTTGTCTTTGTTAGTTAATTTGACTTCCGCGTTTAACAGACGGACCCGTTTTGTATAAGTCCCTTATCTTAATTTGCACTTTCTTTATAAGGCGAGGGGTTTCCGGACACGAGGCGTAACCGGCAGGCCACGTATTAATTATAAGTATAAAGTGTAATCATAGAGAGCCGTAATCTCAGAGGCTACAATTTGCTCTGCACTTAGGCGAGAACACGGTCGGTAAATCCATTTAATATCTTTTAAAGCTAACTTTGCGCTTTTTACCCTACGGGGGACTGGAGGACGTTAACTCAAATTCAAATAAAATTCATTATAATGTTTCGATTAAATAAAATTTGTGAAAGTGCTTAAAAAGAAGTTTTGGTGTTAATTAAAATAAATCTTAAAAAGAAGTAAAATCTGTTTTAAATAAATTCATTTCATAAAAATAAAGAAGCCCTTGAAATAAGCAGCGTAAATCCATCCACTTCCATCCGCACAAATACCAACAGAGGGTCCAATCAAGGAAAAGGCACTACGACCAGCTCCGGAATCACGGATCCGATCCTAAGAAATAAACCAGCAAGTAGTAAGTACATCTACTTTTTAATAAAATCCGTGCCCAGTCTCAAACGAAGGCGTGGTAAATTCGTACATCGAAAACGTCCCACAAAAATAATTGAAACAACGGAATTAAAACCTCCGTTGCGTATTCTTTAAACTGTTAGTCCAAACCTCCACCGTTTACGCTACCGCTCTAAAAATGCCCTTGGACATAACAACATTAAATTTACTACAAAATTGTACAAGAAAA
>NW_025401616.1:0-3353 GCF_020080835.1 Cotesia glomerata
AGTGCAGTATTCCATATATATAATATATATATGATATATGACAGATATATGTATATATATATATATATATATATATATATAGAATAGCGGACCCGACAAACGTTGTCATGTACACACGTCTTAAATTTAGTAATTTTAGGAATGAGCTTGTATAGTTGAAAACATCATTAGTTAACAATATGCAATGGGCATTCTTCTAATACTTAACATTTTCGTAAATATAAGCCCATTCTGATTCTATACTCATCAAGAGCTTTCATTTTAGTACCCACATCCATTTTTGATATGGTTTTATAGGGTGTCCCATAGTCACGAACGCCATTGTAGCATCTGATGAAAATACTTGAGACAAGTCCTAAGCCATTTTCACCAACCGTATAGATACCAATTATTGATTAAAATAACGTCTCTTTATTTGTTGAGAGAGCGCCAGTGTCCAGTAAAGTATGTGCCAAACAAAGACACAACTAACTGTATGACTAACTAGTTTCTATAGCTACGTAGTGACACATATTTACTTACACATTCACACGTGCAAGCGTCTTTGTTGGAACGCACTTGACTTAACACTAGTGCTCTCTCTAACGCATAAAGGACGTTATTTTAATTAATAATCAATTATCTATGCGTCTGATTAATAAATGGCTATGGACTTTTCGTCTCAGAATTATTTTGTTTATCAGATGCTGCAATGGCGTCCGTTACTTGGGACACTCTGTACATATATATATATACGATAGTCATAGCATATATATATAGTATATATATATATATATATATATATATAGTATATATATATATATATATATATATATATATTTCTAAACTCACCATAGATATAAAATATATAAAAAAATGTTATGTAGGTACTCAAATAGAAAAATTTTCGATGGTACCAACATCGGGGATGAGCTTATATTTTCAAAACTTCAATAATTAAGAAATGACATTGTATCTTGTCAACTATTGATATTTTTAAAGATATAAGCTCATCCCGATGTTATACTCATCAAGACCTTTTATTTGAGTACCCGCATCAATTTTTTCATATGTTTTATATATTTATATATATTATATATATGGGTCATTCCATGTCAAATCAACCAATAGTTGGAATCGACCCTTTCCGATTTGGATGAAATTTGGTCACAGGATTTGTTTTATCGTAAAACAAAGTTGTGCCAAAGGAAAAAAAAATTTACAAAATTTTTTCGAAAAGTTATGCAAAAATTCAAAATTTCGCAATTTTTCCAGTTTTTCAATTTTGTTTTTGTAATATCTCGAAAACTATTATAGTTGCAGACATGGGCCTAAGTTCATTTTAAAGGGGATACTTAGGACGATAAATAAAAATTTTTTGGGTGTAAAATTTTTGAAAAAAATCAAAAAGTGGGAAAAATTTTGAAATTTTTGAAAATCGTAAAAAATCAAAGCCTGCTATGAAATTTTTGGCTCATTTTTTTACAGAGTACCTCTTTTACTAATCTCAAAATATCCTGAAATTTTCAAGAGGGTGTTTTTTTCTTAGAAGATATAAATTTTTAAATTTTAGAAAATAATTTTTTTTTTTTAAACTTCAGATGATGTTAAGTTAAGTTAAATAATTACTCAATTTTGTTATTCTTTGATAATAAAAAAAAAATAAAATTCACGATATGATAATGAAAAATGATTCCAAAATTGAAATTGCTTTTTATTGTTTGTAGGTATAATTTCAAATTCAAATTTTATAAATACTATTCTATGTTAATCTTCTCTTTTTTACTTCTTTTTTCGTTGTTAATGTCTTATTTATTCCTCAATTTTTGTTGAGTCAGGACATTTGTTACATTTTCTCCAAAGTAGCAGACATTCGTTGGTGGTTGACAGATAAACAATTTTATGCCATCCCAATTTTTGAAGATAACGGTTGGCTTTCTCATTTTCGAGTTTCAATTTTCCAAGTTTTGCCCCATCAAATAAAAGTTTAAAATTTTCGTGAATAAAGGCAAACGCATTCTCACATGAAGTACCAGATGCACCAGCAAAGAACACATTCGAATTGGTCTTAAACTCCCCAGTTTGCACAGGTTGACCATCAACTAAGTTGATGTTCAATGGTTTACGTCAACTTTACGTTAACTTTGCGTCAACCTCAGCATTTGCAAATACCCTCTTAGAACTTGACTTTAACTTACGCATCAAGTTGAGGGTAAATCTATTGCCGGAATTTTTCTCAAAAGGTTCGCTCAAAGTTAACGCGAAGTTGCAGAAAGTTAACGTTAACTTCACGTCAACTGTTATAAGTATAACTGTTGCTCTACTGTTAGCGAGATTTTACGTCAAATTCCGGCCGCAGGTTTACGTGAACTTCGTTTCGCTTGTGCTAACTGGCCGCAAATTTTGAAAACCTACTTTATCAAATGGGTATTTTGCCGTTCCGCTTGGTACCCGTTAAGTTACCCAATACTTCAACCGTTTTTGCTTTTGCACTCGTTGACCATTTTACATAACAGATTTGTATTCTTTTACCGGGTAATTCTCGACTGACATTTTGACTTCTAAAAAACTCTTGAACTCTATATTCAGCAGCTTTCAGTAAAGAGTGGCCTTTGTTTTCATCAGGAATAAATAAAATACCATCTTGTTGTACTTTTTCTTTTACCTTTTTTATCATGTACGTTGATGCACCAAAAATACCACAATTTCTTCTGTTGACCAACTTGATGGTAGTACTGTTCATATATATTTAATCACAAACATAAATAATGCGGTGAAGTGGGAAAGAATAGGAGTTACGGTAATTATTACGTGAAGCGTTCCACATTCACGTAACAGGATATTGGTAGGAAAGCGATTGAGAAAGGAATATGGAGAGAATCATTTTAATGTGAGTTTATAGAATATGCGAGAAAAAATTATTAGATAGATCGGACTGGGATTCGAACCTAGAACCTTCCGAAAACATGTGGGCTAATTTCTACCATTTGAGCTATCCGGTCTATACTAAATTTCCTTTCTTCGCTTATTCTATATACAATTAAGCCATGCCGTCCATTCATTTGGCAAGCATATTTACAAATATAAATAATGCTGTGAAGCGGGAGAGAATAGGAAAGAATAGCTTAAACAGCGTGTTTTACTAAATACAAATAAGCGTTTATTAGTATTTAATAAAACTGTCTCTTAGTGTATAACGTAAGTCAGATCGTAGTGGGATACTTTGGTCAAATTTTATTAACAATTAAAGTCCTTTTCAATTGATTTTTTCAACATTTTGCAAAATGAGTGAAAATTTATCCAAAAAAAACTTTAACGCTGATTATATATTAAAGTATTTTTATAGTTGAAAACCACATTAGGTTTCTCAAACA
>NW_025401617.1:0-3352 GCF_020080835.1 Cotesia glomerata
CAGACATAGTGACAACCTCGCGGGGATAGTCAGGGAAGCTTCCTGTGACCTTCAAACGTCAAGATCTGATGAAAACTCGATTTTTGCAAAACGGGGTGAAAACAATAACTTACCGATTTTTGAAAATCTTCGATTTTCTTAGCGGGAAGTTAAAAATAAAAGTTTTTTTGTCCCACCCTAATATATGGGTGATTCTCTGTAAGGACGTCTTAAATCTGTACAAAAGTGTCCATGACCAAATTAATTTTGATTTTATTAGAAAAAAAATTAACAAGGGCTACAGAACTATCAGCTTAATTATAATAAATAAACAGCCGAATTAATTTTTGCTTTTTCGATATTTGCGTATCTTTTGCCATATAACATGACAGGGGACTGATTGCCAGTGGACTGATTTTTTATCAAATTAAGGCGAAAATCAAGCAAACTATTTTAATGCATTCAACTTTTTAAGTTCTCAGTGAATGAGCCATTAGAACACTATGACTTATGGATCCACTTTTATAAATAAATTATAAACAAAAAATAGCTGCAAGAACTAAGTTTTGAAGAGTCTCATGGTTATTAACTTAGGAGGCTAGTTAGATCTTTATAAACCTTACAAAAGGTAAAATAACACGCTAAGATTTTTTTTTTTTGATGGCTTTTGAACTTCTGGCAGGGGGACTGATCTTAAAATACCTGGAACAAACTTTGGTTTTAATGAATTTATATACACTGATAAAAAAATTGACTTGACTCAAGGAGCCAAACTCTTGAACCAAGAATTCAATTTTTGAAAGAAAATGATTTTCTTGAGGTCGAAGGAAGAATAAATTTCTCGAAGCCAAGAAATTATTCTCGGCTCTGTGAAGAAAATTTTCTTGAGTCAAGAATTTATTCTCTTGACACAAAGAAAATCATTTTCTTCAAAATGGAATTCTTGGTTCAAGAGTTTGGCTCTTAATCAAGATAATTTTTTGATCAGTGTATATAATGAAACAAATTAACTTTCGGTACTTTTTATTGGAGAAGATTATTAGTTTACTAATTAAGTTTATAAACATTATGGACCAAATTATATATTATTGACGAATAACTTAAAATTTAATCTTAAAGTTTTAATTTTGGGACTGGGACAGCCCAGGAGACTGACATTTCGGTGTTTTACGAATTTATAGCAAAAAAACCAAAATTTATTCCATTTTAGTTTTCAATGCTCGAAATAGAAATGTTTTTTTACTTTCGTAATAAATTTTTTTTAGTAACAAAATAACAATTTTTCTAATAAAAAAAATGCCTGGGACAGCAAAAAACATCCTTACAGAGAATCACCCATATATATATATTAGGGTGTGCCAAAATGTAACTTCCGTAGAGAACCTTTTAAAATTGGAATTTTGAGTTCCGCTTTTAACAAGGGCTGCGTTTGGGCATTTCCTGAGATATTTTGGTGTGATACGATGTATTTGATTTTCATAGAATTTTTTAACAGGAGATTTATTGGGTACTTCCGGCAAAATTTTGAATTTTTACCGGAAATGCCCAAGCAAGCTTCTGTTAAAGAATTCAATGAAAAAAAGCTCAAATACATCAAAATCTCACACCAAAATATCTCGAAACGCTGTTAAAAGCGGAACTCAAAATTCCAATTTTAAAAGGTTCTCCACGGTAGTTACGGCACAGCTTTATATATATATATATATATATATATATATATATTTATATCTCTAACCACTTGTATTTCTGCTTGTGTACTATTAAAGTCATCACTACTTAATCTTGAATGAAGAATATTTGGATGTTTACTGAAAAAAAAAAAAAAAAAATTGACAGGGAATTTTATTGTAATAAAAATAAAAAATTTTGAGCTAGAAAAATGTTTGTATAGTAATTAAACTATTAGAAAACTTACGGTGTAACAGGCATTGAAGTTACTGAAGTAGAAACTGCCACTATTACTAAAATCAATAGGGTAACCATCCGAATACTGATTGCCTAAACATTGTTGTATTAATTTTTTCTTATGCGACTCCGTTAAAAACAAGGAAAATTTTCAATGCTTATATTAGATTCTGAAATCTAATTTATATAATAGAATGTTATTAAATTTATATTAAATAAAATATTTCAAACACCAACCACAAAATTCACAAAAAATATATATTGTATTAAAATGCTAAAAAATTTTCACAAATAAAATGTTGTTCTATTCAAACTTGTTGTAAAATAGTTGGAATTTAAAAGGATATGACTTGTCTGATTGTTTGTTATAAATAATAACATGAAGTAGTTTTTAAAACTGAAAAAATATACTGCGACCGATAACTACGACTAAAAATCTCTTTATATATATAAAAGTTCGAAGCAATGTCTGGTGTCACTTAATCATATTACGTTTTCGTTAACGTTATTTAACAACGTATTTAAATACATACAGGTGTCTCATTTATAACTTTAATATCAAAGCGCATACGTGAACAATTGATAATTCAATGCCTACAAGCAGAAACTTTTATCAATTGAGTGTAGATCTAATAAATCTATTTTACATTTTAAATTAAGGAGACGTCATTACAAATTTAAAAAAATTTTCTTCAACGTCAATCAAGCTAATCGCCTAAAAGAAAAGCGAACTAAGTTTCAAAATTAATTAAAAAAAAAATTCCACTCTAAATATGTGATGATTTATGATATTTTGATCATAAAAATTTGATCTCGAATATTGTGCTAATAATAATAATAATAATAATAATAATAATAATAATAATAATAATAATAATAATAATAATAATAATAATAATAATAATAATAATAATAATAATAATAATAATAATAATAATAATAATAATAATAATAATAATAATAATAATAATAATAATAATAATAATAATAATAATAATAATAATAATAATAATAATAATAATAATAATAATAATAATAATAATAATAATAAATAAGCCAAATAATGTAATAATAAATAATAATAATAATACAATAATAATAATAATAATATGTGTAATAAATAATAAATAATAAATAATAAATAAATAATAATAATATGTAATAATAATATCATAATAAATAATAATAATAATTAATAATAATAATAATAATAATAATAATAATAATAATAATAATAATAATAATAATAATAATAATAATAATAATAACAATAATAATAATAATAGTAATAATAATAATAATAATAATAATAATAATAATAATAATAATAATAATAATAATAATAATAATAATAATAATAATAATAATAATAATAATAATAATAATAATAATAATAATAATAATAATAATAATAATAATAATAATAATAATAATAATAATAATAATAATAATAATAATAATAATAATA
>NW_025401618.1:0-3352 GCF_020080835.1 Cotesia glomerata
ATTAGATGTTCTACAAGTGGTAACTATTCACCGGCCCAAATTATGGACTGTGTTTGAGTCTGATTTTATCGTAGATATCTCTTGAAAATTGATCAAAACAATCATTTCCCAATTGAAGCACATATATATTTATGTAATAAAGTTAATTAAAATGAAATTCATCGAGCAGAAACGATAAAATCAATCTATAAACCCTTAGGTATTTTAGCTGGTAAAATCAAACCAGCCGAATATGCAGCGACACCTAGAATTTAAATTACCGATTATTATTTTATTATTATTATGACATATGAATATATATTTTTTTAAATTAAAAACAACATAAATAATAGTTTTATTAAAATAAAATTAAAAATTAAAAAAAAATTTTTGCTTCCGAAACTAAAGTTTTTCAATACAAGACGCGTTGTAGTGGCTTCGTCATAGGAGCGAAAAAAAAATATAAAGACCGGATATTATGAAATAATTAATATTTTTTATATTAAATACGTTTCTAATCAAGTAATTACATATAAATAGATATAATTTATTGAGCATAACTGATAGAATCAAACTTTATAGATTAGATGTTCTACCAGTGGTAACTATTCACCGGCCCAAATTATGGACTGTGTTTGAGTCTGATTTTATCGTAGATATCTCTTGAAAATTGATCAAAACAATCATTTCCCAATTGAAGCACATATATATTTATGTAATAAAGTTAATTAAAATGAAATTCATCGAGCAGAAACGATAAAATCAATCTATAAACCCTTAGGTATTTTCGCTGGTAAAATCACACCAGCCGAATATGCAGCGACACCTAAAATTTAAATTACCGATTATTATTTTATTATTATTATGACATATGAATATATATTTTTTTTAATTAAAAACAACATAAATAATAGTTTTATTAAAATAAAATTAAAAATTAAAAAAAAAATTTTGCTTCCGAAACTAAAGTTTTTCAATACAAGACGCGTTGTAGTGGCTTCGTCATAGGAGCGAAAAAAGAATATAAAGACCGGATATTATGAAATAATTAATATTTTTTGTATTGAATACGTTTCTAATCAAGTAATTACATAAAAATAAATATAATTTATTGAGCATAACTAATAGAATCAAACTTAATAGATTAGATGTTCTACCAGTGGTAACTATTCACCGGCCCAAATTATGGACTGTGTTTGAGTCTGATTTTATCGTAGATATCTCTTGAAAATTGATCAAAACAATCATTTCCCAATTGAAGCACATATATATTTATGTATTAAAGTTAATTAAAATGAAATTCATCGAGCAGAAACGATAAAATCAATTTATAAACCCTTAGGTTTTTTCGCTGGTAAAATCACACCAGCCGAATATGCAGCGACACCTAAAATTTAAATTACCGATTATTATTTTATTATTATTATGACATATGAATATAAATTTTTTTTAATTAAAAACAACATAAATAATAGTTTTATTAAAATAAAATTAAAAATTAAAAAAAAAATTTTGCTTCCGAAACTAAAGTTTTTCGATACAAGACGCGTTGTAGTGGCTTCGTCATAGGAGCGAAAAAAAAATATAAAGACCGGATATTATGAAATAATTAATATTTTTTATATTAAATACGTTTCTAATCGAGTAATTACATATAAATAAATATAATTTATTGAGCATAACTGATAGAATCAAACTTTATAAATTAGATGTTCTACCAGTGGTAACTATTCACCGGCCCAAATTATGGACTGTGTTTGAGTCTGATTTTATCGTAGATATCTCTTGAAAATTGATCAAAACAATCATTTCCCAATTGAAGCACATATATATTTATGTAATAAAGTTAATTAAAATGAAATTCACCGAGCAGAAACGATAAAATCAATCTATAAACCCTTAGGTATTTTCGCTGGTAAAATCACACCAGCCGAATATGCAGCGACACCTAAAATTTAAATTACCGATTATTATTTTATTATTATTATGACATATGAATATATATTTTTTTTAATTAAAAACAACATAAATAATAGTTTTATTAAAATAAAATTAAAAATTAAAAAAAAAATTTTGCTTCCGAAACTAAAGTTTTTCAATACAAGACGCGTTGTAGTGGCTTCGTCATAGGAGCAAAAAAAAATATAAAGACCGGATATTATGAAATAATTAATATTTTTTCTATTAAATACGTTTCTTATCAAGTAATTACATATAAATAAATATAATTTATTGAGCATAACTGATAGAATCAAACTTTATAAATTAGATGTTCTACCAGTGGTAACTATTCACCGGCCCAAATTATGGACTGTGTTTGAGTCTGATTTTATCGTAGATATCTCTTGAAAATTGATCAAAACAATCATTTCCCAATTGAAGCACATATATATTTATGTAATAAAGTTAATTAAAATGAAATTCATCGAGCAGAAACGATAAAATCAATCTATAAACCCTTAGGTATTTTTACTGGTAAAATCACACCAGCCGAATATGCAGCGACACCTAAAATTTACATTACCGATTATTATTTTATTATTATTATGACATATGAATATATATTTTTTAAATTAAAAACAACATAAATAATAGTTTTATTAAAATAAAATTAAAAATTAAAAAAAATTTTGCTTCGAAACTAAAGTTTTCAATACAAGACGCGTTGTAGTGGCTTCGTCATAGGAGCGAAAAGAATATAAAGACCGGATATTATGAAATAATTAATCTTTTTTATATTAAATACGTTTCTAATCAAGTAATTACATATAAATCAATATAATTTATTGAGCATAACTGATAGAATCAAACTTTATAAATTAGATGTTCTACCAGTGGTAACTATTCACCGGCCCAAATTATGGACTGTGTTTGAGTCTGATTTTATCGTAGATATCTCTTGAAAATTGATCAAAACAATCATTTCCCAATTGAAGCACATATATATTTATGTAATAAAGTTAATTAAAATGAAATTCATCGAGCAGAAACGATAAAATCAATCTATAAACCCTTAGGTATTTTCGCTGGTAAAATCACACCAGCCGAATATGCAGCGACACCTAAAATTTAAATTACCGATTATTATTTTATTATTATTATGACATATGAATATATATTTTTTAAATTAAAAACAACATAAATAATAGTTTTATTAAAATAAAATTAAAAATTAAAAAAAAAATTTTGCTTCCGAAACTAAAGTTTTTCAATACAAGACGCGTTGTAGTGGCTTCGTCATAGGAGCGAAAAAAAAATATAAAGACCGGATATTATGAAATAATTAATATTTTTTATATTAAATACGTTTCTAATCAAGTAATTACATATAAATAAATATAATTTATTGAGCATAACTGATAGAATCAAACTT
>NW_025401619.1:0-3352 GCF_020080835.1 Cotesia glomerata
CGAGTTTCATCCTGACTCTTTATGGCAATTTGTGAGCCAGGTATATATGCCTCCTCTTCCTGTATCTTTCCGTAGTACTACCAGGTCATTCGTGAAAATATTTTTCTTCAAGTAAATCTTTAATGACTCTCCATTTTCTATTTGTGTGAGTAATTAACGTGGAATTATTAATTTCTTAGTTTCCTAATGATTATTCCGGGCAATCCGTGCGTATAGAAATAATCCTTCGTAGAATTCTGGAATAATTTATCATTTTTTCTCAGCTTAAAATTTGACCTTTAATGAGATAAGTATTACACTTTTGGATTTTTAATAGTAATGTGCAACCATTCATTTAATAAGTGCTAAAACTTAAATATTAATGATAATTATTATTTCAAATTATAGAAGGAGATGTTATTTTCAGTTAATTGTAGTTATTATTTTAAAATTAAAAGAATAATTTTTATTATATGATCGAAGGTGGGCAAAGGAGAGAGTTAGACTTCAGCGTCACTCCTTATAACAATCTAAGTAAGTTATTGGATCATCCCTTTCTTTCCATGCAATGCTACCAGGTCATTTTGTAAAAAAGTTTTTCTTTACAAATCATCTATAACCAATTTTATTCATTAAGTAACGAGGAACCATAAATTTTATAGTTTTTTATAATTAATACCGGGCCATCCGTGCCAAGAAATTTTTGTATTTTAAAAAAAAATATTAATAATAATTTTGGTTGATTTTATAATAATAATAAATAGCTTTATTTGCACGACTTTCGTCTCTTACAAAGTTTTTACATATTTTGCCTCTGTATGTTAATTGTATAAATTATTTCTCTTTTCATTTGATCTTTCTATTTTTCTTTTCTTTTCTTTTTTCCTTTTGTTTGCACGTCGTTGTTCTGGTGACCCTCCTGCCCCAAACTCCGCAATCCCGTTTTTTCCCTCAGGATCTCTTCAATTTTTCTGAAGACCGTGCATGCTCTCCCGTCTATTCTTCCCTTTAGTACTTCTATTAATCTTTCTTCAACCTCTTCATTTTCTAAATCTTTCCATTCATTTAAAAAACTCTTTCCTTCTTCTCCAACTTTTTCATATATTTCTTCACATTTCATTATATGTATCAGGGTTTCTTCTTCCCCCTCACATACTCTGCATCTCCAATCCTTATATCCTTTTTTTCCCCCTCTTCCTATGTTCCCACATCGTACTCTCGCCCATGTTTCCTTATCTTCTCCACTTATTTCATCTTTTCTCCAGTAGTAATTTTTATCCTTATCTATTTTTATTTTCTTATATAATTTGCAGTATGATAATTTCTCTATCGCCTCCTCGTCTTCTTTTTTTGCTTCTTCTTTTATTCTCATTATCCCTTCGTCCAGCTTTGTTTCTATTTCTTCTATTTCCTGCTCTTTATATATCATCCTAACTACTTCCTCACAGCTCATTTTTTCTAGTATTTTTTCCACTTCTTTACCCCATTTTGTTGCTCTTCTGTTTAGTATACCTCTCATTTCTTCTTTCATAATAATCCACGGCCATCTTTCTCTGTCCATTTTTATCACGTCCTTTATATATCGTACTGCTCTCACTTTTAGTGTTATTTCTATATCCTCTACTCCCATTTCTTCCCTCCATATGTACCCTGGTGTGTCCCTACTCACTCCTAAAGCCATCTTGCACAGCCTTCTATGCACTCTCCTAATCTCTTCCGATTTTTCCCACCCCCACACTTCTACTCCATACATAGCTACAGATTTCGCCACCGTGTTCATCAGATACATCCTGTCCCTTATACTGTTCCTTTTGCTTCTCTTTATTATACCCCATACCGCGTTCGTTGCTTTTTGTGCTTTCCTCGCCATCTCTTTTCTTTGCTTTGCTGCACTATTTTTGGTTGATTTTATATTATTTAAAATAAATAAAATTATTTTAATATATGGCAAAGGGGGCTAACAAGAGTCAAGTCTTAGCCCGCTTGCTTATAAATATCAGAGCCAGGTATTTATAATCCCTACCCCTCCTCCATATTACTACCAGGTCATTTGTGAAGAAATTTTTCTTTACAAATCATCTAGGATCCTTCCTTTTTATTCAATAAATAACCAGGAACTATTAATTTTTTACTGTTTAAAAATCAATTCCGGGCCATCCGTGCCAAGAAATTAAAAGTATATTTTAAACAATCATTAATTAATATAATATAATTGATCTTTTAACGAATATAACTTACTTTTTTAATCATTTTATTAGTAGTGTCTCACCCGTATCGAGTATAAACTGTAACATAATTGACCATTTTTCTTTTAAGTAATGATATTAATCAGGTAGATTTAATATTTATTAAAAAAATAAAGAATTTGTTTAATATATGGTAAGGTGTGCCTAGAAAAGTCAAGCTGCAGCCTTATTCCTTACAACAATGTGAGTCTCATATTTATTACCCTTTTCCTTCCATAGTTCTGTAAGGTCATAAAAGAAAAAAGGTAAACGATGATGAGTTGAATTTTATACTGAGTCCTTATGACAATCTGAACCAGATATATATTATTCCTATTCTATTATTTTACTACCAGGTCATAAGTAAAAAAGTTTTTCTTTATAAATCTTTCATGACCCCTCATTGTTATTCAATGAATAACCTGAAACTATTAATTTTTTTGTTATCAATTATTAATTCCGGGTCATCCGTGCCAAGAGGTTTTTTGCAAATTTTGAAAAAATTGTTAATTTTTTAAATAAAATTGACCTTATATCGAATAGGTATTACATTTTCTTATTTTGTAAATATATAGCAAGGTGAGCTAAGGAGAGTCGAGTTTCATCCTGACTCCTTATGACAATCTCAGTCTGGTATTTATTCTCTCTATCTTTCCGTAGTACTACCAGGTCATTCGTGGAAAGATTTTTCTTCATTATTCTCCGATGACTCTCCAATTCTATTTATTAATTAACCAGTATTTATTAATTTCTTTGTTTTAAATAATTATTCCGGGCGATCCGTGCGTAGAAATAATCCATGAATTTTGAATAATTAACTATTTTTTTGTTAAAATTGACCTTTAATGAGATAAGTATTATACACTTTTTCATTTTTAATAGTAACGCACCATTCATTTCAAAGTTAATTTTTAAATTAGAATATTCTCTGCCTTTCAGGTCATTATGACTAGTAGATCTTTAATTCAAGTTAATAGATGGACCTTCCATCTTCCCTATATATCGAGAGTTTCCTCTCTTCCACTAAGTTCGATGGAAATCCATCGAACTTGAATACTAGTAAAGCTGGAAGCTTGTAGTATCTGTTCGAGTTGTGAAGATGTTAATTCAATGAAAGATAATGAAATCTTTCATTTAACTAAAATGAA
>NW_025401620.1:0-25000 GCF_020080835.1 Cotesia glomerata
AAGGTAAGTATAAATTTAAAGTCATAAATTATTTATTTAAGTGTAAATCATGCAGGAGTTTGCTTATAAATTTAGGAATTAAATTGCTTACCGGGTAATTCTTTTTTGGTAAATATTTCAGTGTCGGTGAAACTCGGATGAGGAGAAGTTAGAGATGGTTCCCACGACGAACCGTGAACAGTTGTAGGCGGTGCGACGAGTGTTGATGATCTTGTGACAACTAGCTTCAATATCTTCAAAGCTTCCTTCCAAAGAGGACCCTTGGGAAAAAATTCAATTTATATTATTAAGAGAATAAGAACAATTTTGTGTTCTGGATAATTAGGAAATGATTTTGTATCTTTTGAAATATTGACATTTTTAAAGATATAAGCTCATCCTGACATTACACTCATCGAGACCTTTCATTTGAGTACCCACATCAATTTTTCATATATTTTATATATTTATATATATATTATATATATGTATATATGAAAAATATATCAAAAATGCATGTGGGTACTCAAATGAAAGCTCTTGATGAGTATAACATCGGGATGAGCTTATATCTTTGATATATATATATATTATATATAATATATGTATATATAAAAAATATATGAAAAATTGATGTGGGTACTCAAATGAAAGCTCTTGATGAATGTAACATCGGGGTGAGCTTATATCTTTAAAAACGTCAATATTTAAAAAAGTACAGTGCAATTTAACAAAAGTCATTATTTATCAAAGCAAAATTTTAATTTCTATTGCTAGTTTTTTATTATTAAAATTTTTAGTGAAGAAGTCTGAACGTAACATAAGAGCTTATGTAAATTTAATTTTTACAAAATAATTCTGAAGCTAATGTTAATTTTGTGAAACTTTAAATTCTATTTCAAAAAGTTTTATTAAATATTTAAATACTATATTTAAAATTTTTATATTTACCTCAACGTATTTCGAGATAACTCTTAACAACTCAGTATTGATTGGTTGAGCGGCTTTCGATGCAAGGTCGACATAATGCAATAAGCAATGAATAATACTTAGAACAGGAAGTGCAATACTGGCAGGTCCTTTTTCTAAAACTTCAACAAGAAATGCCAGCATATTGAAGCTCAAGTGAGCGTAAGTGTCGTACAGATATTTTACGACACACTTGGTCCACTGAAAACTTTCCTTGCTAAAAGTCCGTCGAGAGTATAGCGTCATAACAGTACCCAAGTGGTCCAATTTTTTTCCTTTTTCTGCACTAACTTGAGCGATTTTTTCCGCACTTCTGATGCACAGCTCATTGGCATCCTCATAATTCAATAACATGTAAGGTAACAACGAAATAACATTCATCGGGAATGCCAGATTCTGGGTGGGATCAACAAAAGGTAGATCTAAAAGCGGAGTAAATTGAGATAATAATGTCACCACCGGTTCGTAAGTATTCGGACTAGTGCATCCTTTTAGCAACAAAGCATGCACGCCGGGAAATGAGTTCCATCCTAATTGCTGTTGAAGTTTCTCAACTTTGTCTCTGGCGTCCGGACGATCCAGTGGCAATCTATGTAATACTCTTCCAAGCAATCTCAAAGCTAATAGAAACTCGTGCTCGTAATCAGACTCAAGTAATGACACTGACAGCCAAAATAATTGAGCTAAGATAGTCATTTTGTCGTCTTGAGTCGCTGAATCCCCAAGAAGCTTCAGTGATTGCGCAGATCTTGACCTTGAGAGATTTGAGTTGGGATATTTGTTGCCACAAACTCGTGAATCAAGTTCCTTCGGATCAGTTGAAGTTGTGGTAGCCGACCCAGCAGCAGATTTTCTCATGCAGTAGCTCACAGAGTAACTAGTACTGCGCGTATGACCACTCGCGTGATTTAAATGTGTGAACACATGTGCTCCAGGGTAGCCACAAACTCCACCGACATTTCTTTTGCCTAAAATAATCCCCGAAGCGGGATCCTTATTGTTCAAATTGGGCGTTGATTTGAATATTTCCTTCATAAAATCTAGCGGCCGGAAATCAGACTCTAGTGAGTCAACAGCAGCTTCGAGAGTCAGCAACAACTCGGTGACATATCCTTGCATGTCCTCGCCCTGCTCAGCGACCGTCTCGACGAGTCTTGAGAGGATATCTGACAGCATTCGCGAAGTAATGGGAACGCGAAGCGCCCGGAAGACTTGAAGAGACCGACCTGCATAGTGTCTGGATGAGCAAGATAATCCGAGTTGCAATGCAGTTTCAGCCCATCGCTGGCTCACGTGTGCATGAGGCAATGAATCCCTGAAGACTCTCAAAACGTGTCTCAACAAAACAGTAAGCTGCTCGGCGCTTCTGACCCACCAAACTTTAGCAGTCATATCTTCGTAGTTCCAAAGTGGCTGATTAGTTTTCGAAGCTAAAAAGTTTATAAGTGATCTAATAACATCTTGGATCGGCATATTAGGCCCCGGTTGCGGTCCTGCCCAATTACCAGCGTCTTCTGGAGTTACAATAACTGGTGGAACTCCGGTAGACGAGCCTGCTGACGCGGGCCAGGCACGTAGTGGCGTATTGTCTAATTCTTTTGATTGAACTTGAGCTGGAGTCGGGGGAGTTACTGAAGTTGTTGGGATGGGTGAGTGGGAGGGTGATGGATTCGTTGATGTGGGAGCGGGCGGTGAGGTTGGGAAAGGTGGAGGCGGAGGTGGAGGAGGAATGGGTGGAGAAGCTCCAATTAGTGAAGTGTTGGACTCCTTTGATTGATCTTTAGCTTGAGACGCTAGAAGAGTAGGTGGTGTCACTGAAGCGGAAGGAATTGGCGAGTGCGACGGAGAGGCATCCGATGAGGTCAGTACGGGTGAAGACGATGGCTCAGGTAGCGGCGGTGCAGGCGGTGGAGAGTAAACAGCCGGTGGTGTATTTGATCTTGGTGGAGTTGTCGTTGTTGCGGTTGGAGCTACCGCAGGTGGCCCGTATAAATAGGCATCGAATTCCGGATCAACTTCGGTGAAATTGTGCTCCAATATCGGCAGTGCTGGGGTACTTAGACCTAGACCTAGTTGTTCAGTTCGTGATGCCAGGAGCAGTCTTGCTACGCCCAAATGATCACGATGGTCACCGAGGACTACCAGTAAATTTATCAGCAACATACGACAGTGATCACGTACTAGTGGGCGCGAATGATCTAGTCCAAGGAATATTATGTGCAGCATCAAAGGCACGTGGATTGCCCAGTCTAATTGTATACCGTCGACGACAATGTCTGTTAAAAGCATTACCGCGATGTTGCACCGATGGAATCCACTTATAGGCTGAGAACTATCCGGTAAATATTCTGTCAGCGGCGCAAAGTACCCGCCGTATTCGGGCATAGGTAATGGATGGGGCTGAGGTATATCAAACTTTTCACTATGGTTAACTTTGTTGGTAACAGAACTTCCGATACGTGTTACATAAATTGTCTCGTCGGTTGTTAATTCAACCTCAGTGGTTGGAGTTGACAAATCATCTGGCAAAATAGGTGGCCCACTTGTGGTTCGAGTTTTCTCAACGCGAGGTGTCTGGAAACCAGCTAAAGCTCGTAGAGCAGTGTCAGACTTGGAGCCTGTTTTAACAGGATCTTCTCCCGAGTGTCTTTTAGTATGAATTGTTCCTTTCTCTACCGCTAAGTCTCGTGATGGATTACCTGGATCTGCAGCTGGTGCGTCACTGTGTGATGACGCTTTTCTCATACTTGTAAGCCTATAAAACGGCGGAGTTTCTGTTCGTTCTATTAAACAATTTAATGTTTCAACTGTTTGTAATTCCGTCATCATCTCGTCTACTAAACGCTCCGGACGTGACCTAGCTAGGAAAAGTACAACTCTTTTTGCGTAAGGTAGTAATTCTTGTGGTGCCATTCCGGAGATGATTATTAAGTAACGTATTATAACTTTAAGATTGTTCGGCCAGCAGCCGCATAATGTTGACCAGAGTTCTTCTACTTCTTTAGGATGCTCATCTGAGAACTGAATTACATAAACATATTTTAAATAAAATAATAAATATAAAAAAATAAATAAAAACAAATGTTGAAACTTAATTAAAAACTTTACCTTAACAGTTATGTAAAATAAATTATTGAGAACCATTTCCGTAGCTTCCGCAGTACCCCATCCTTCACGTTTAGTACCACCACGAGTAACGTCACTCGTATAATACTGAAAGTAAATATTAAGCATAATTATAGACTTAATGTCTGATCAAAGTAAATTAAATATGATAAGAAAAGGCAAAATTAAAGTTTATCTCTTAATTTAAATTTTGAAGGTCGAAATTATACAGGGGGCGTAGCTCAGATGGTAGAGCGCTCGCTTAGCATGCGAGAGGTACCGGGATCGATACCCGGCGCCTCCAAATCTTTTTTTTTTTTTTTATCCTGCACCTTTCACTTGTGCTTAATCTTATTTATATTGAAATCGAATTGACGTGAAAGGTAAAACTGAATATTTACTCTGAGATAAACAACACCGGGGGCGTAGCTCAGATGGTAGAGCGCTCGCTTAGCATGCGAGAGGTACCGGGATCGATACCCGGCGCCTCCAATATTTATTTTGCACCTTTCACTTGCTCGATTTTATTTATAATCCGGAATGGGTCAAGTGAAATTTAAAAGTGACCATTCAACTCAAGAAATGTACCAAGGGGGGCGTAGCTCAGATGGTAGAGCGCTCGCTTAGCATGCGAGAGGTACCGGGATCGATACCCGGCGCCTCCAAGTATTATTTTGCTCCTTTCACTTGCTCGATCTTATTTATACCAGAATAAAATCAGTTAAGTATATTACTGATCATTTACGTGGTGATTTTCACCACAGGGGGCGTAGCTCAGATGGTAGAGCGCTCGCTTAGCATGCGAGAGGTACCGGGATCGATACCCGGCGCCTCCAAGATTATTTTTTGCTCCTTTCACTAGCTCGACTGTACTTTCTCCAGATTTAAATCAGTGAAGTATATAAATGATCTTTAGATCGTGTTAGTCATAACGGGGGGTGTAGCTCAGATGGTAGAGCGCTCGCTTAGCATGCGAGAGGTACCGGGATCGATACCCGGCACCTCCAAGTTTATTTTTTTTTTTTATTTATTTTCTATAAATAAAATTTTTTAGTTATATTATTAACGTTATTACGTTTTGGAGGAAGCTCTGTTACGGGTTTATGCTTCAATATTTCTGCATGAAAAAATTGCTCAATAATGTACAAAAGGTTCGAATAAAATTGCTCAATCCATATTTAAGAAAAAAAAAAAATCGCAAAAAAGTGTTTTTTTTTTTACGCTGAAACTCATACCCCTCCTTTAATTTAAACTCTATTAAATTACCTGATAATAACTAGAAGGATTAGCAGGCGGAGGAACATTTGGATCAACCAATTCCATATTATGCAGCCACGGTAATAAATATTGGAGCAACAGTTGTCGCACTTCACGTCTGGCAGTTTGGAATCTGTGAGTTATCTCTGAAACAAGCCAAGTAAAATTAAAAAATGACGGATAGATGGGACGATGAGTAAAGATTAAGTAAATGTATACAGCACGTGGAGGAGAGATTAAGGAAGGGGTCAAAATAGAGTGTTACGTATAGATAAAGACAAAGAAAGAAGACCGCTGATGTAAGTAAGTAAGGATAGAGGTATGGCCCGAGTGGAACATGTGTAGGTTGGAGCTTTTAAGTTCGTTGGACTGATTGAAAACTGCCAGCTAACGTTGATGAAGTATGAGTAACCAAAGAGGCCGAGGTGTTTCGCCAATAAACCACGACGCCCGACAGATGTTTTTAGTGCAATTATGATTATTCCATCAACCGGGAATGGATAACGTATGATAAAATGAAATTAAAAAAAAAAAAAGAAATCAGTTTTTTTTTTTATTGTGTTTTTTTATAAGCACGCGATAAAAATTGAATTATGATTAAGTGGTTGATGGAAACTGTCCGTGCGTAAAAGAAGAAAATTTAATATATTGTATGAAAAGTAGTGTTGGCTGAAAATTCAGAATAAGAGTATAGAGGCGGCAAAAGGTCTCGTTATTTATGTATGTGAAAATTTTCACTGTTTGGATTCTAAAAGTAGAGTTCGCTCATCCATTCGATTTTAGAATGAACATTATGCGAGCTAGTTAATTTTTCAATAGACACAGTCATTATACTTCAAGATTATAGAATTATTTAACTGAAATTTAATAAGCAAATAGAGAATGTTATGGATGATATTTAGCTATAATTTCTCATTAAATATACTGTCAGTATCAATATACTCCAGTCCGTCGTCATAGAGACCTAGATTTCATGTTGACAGCTATCCATAACTGTCTACGCCTATACAATATGAAACTAATGTTATTTTGCTAAAATATAAATAAATTTTCTGCTATTTTTTTATAATTACATTTTTTTAAAAGCTTTTTGCTATAAATTAATTGAATTTTTTTATTAAAAATTTAATCACCTTATGGACTTGTAACGTGAATATTTACAGGCTACTTTTATCGGATTTATTCGATGTAATTAAATATAAATGTATATTAATGATGAGTCTACTTAAGTTTAATTAATTACTAATGGGTTTTTAACGCAAATTTAAATCTTTAAACATAGGTGTTAACGTCAAATATAAAGTTATTATTAGCAACTCAAGATTTATTAGTATTGAATAAACATAAATTTGCAACTGATTCTTCATAATGGTTTTAAAATTATAAAATTCTAGTTTTAAAATAATAAATCTAAAAGTTATTTATCAGTGATATTAAAAATGATACCTATATAAAAAAAGTTCTTACCGCTAAACATCGGCATCGTAAGCTCAGGATGAAGTTGAGCGAGTTGCCTTGACAAATACATTTGATTCCGACAATAAGATGCGGTGAGTAGAGCATCAAGAGTACCAGCTTTTACTGGGATATTTGTTCCAAATGATGATATAGCCCCGGGCATAGTGGTACCAGGATTTATCAATGAATTCAACGGACATTCTTCTTGATCTGAAATAAAAGAAAAACCTAGATAAAGATTTATTGCGTGCTATAAGTTATTTTTTGTTCCTAAACTCATTATACCCTTTCTTTGGAAGAAATATTAAGATAAAAGTCTATCATGCATAAAATATATTATCAAAAGAATTTTTTTAATTTAATAAAAGATATAACGTTAAAATAGGAAAATGGTATTTGTTATTTTTATAAATAGATGTTGAAAATATTAAATTGTACTGGGTATAAGCACAAGTTGAGAGGTCCTGTGGCGCGCAGAAGCCGGAAGCTTCGCGGGCTTTATCAAGCTTACATTCGAGCAGAGTGCTAGCAGAATTAGACAGATCGTGAGCACGAGAAAAGTTCTCATGTGCTCATTAATTATTAACTCTCAGATCTTATCATTAAAATTTAAAAGCTCACGGCTTGATCAGTTAATTGATATCCGCTTTTACCGAGTTCTTTGTACTCTGATACTTATTTTTTTCCGTGAGTTTAAAAAAGCCTGGTGTTTTTTTCATTGCTGTTATTACAACTATACAGGCAAGTGTTGGTGAACAGTGCTTCCAGATTCAACAAAACGGATACTTAAGAAGCCTTGAAAATAATATTTGGCGAATTTCCCAAATTATTTTTCTAAACTCTGTTATAATACACGTGGATAAATCTTGCACAATGAAGAGATTTTGTTTTAGGTGTCTGTTAATAATAAAACCCATCATTTAAACATTATAATTTTTTCCATTAAAAATAATTAATAATAATCAGATTAAAATGGAGCTAAACGAAACATTGCAGCCAAATGATTGGGCAGAAGCAACTATGACGGGAATCCAAATGTACTATACACCAGTGCTAGTGTCATTGGGAACACTTGGTAATTGTTTATCCATCTACGTTTTCTTCCGTACAAAAATGCGCCGTGTGTCTTCAAGCTGGTATCTATCAGCCTTGGTAATAAGCGACACGGGTTTCCTCATATCTCTTTTAGTAGCCTGGTTAAATATGGTCGGAATTGGTTTATTTAATCGTCCAGGTTATTGTCAATTTTTCATCTACCTCCCGACACTGTGTAGCTTCTTAAGTGTCTGGTTCGTAGTTTCATTCACCATCGAGCGATTTGTAGCCGTACGTTATCCGTTACGTCGACAGTCAATGTGTACAGTTGCTCGAGCTAAAACTATATTAATGATATTGACATTGGTTGGATTAGTTTTATGCAGTCCGGTGCTCTGGTTTTCAAGACCACGGTACACCAATAAAAAATTAAATACCACTGTATGTTTACTAGCTGAAGAATGGGCTGACTGGGCACGTGTATTTAACGTCGCTGATACTATTCTAACATTTGTCCTCCCGTTTACTGTTATTGTTGTGCTTAATGGATTAATTGTTAAATCTGTTTGGCGACTAGCAGGAGTGCGTAGGACCCTAACTACATCCACAACTAAGAAAATAACTTCTTCTTCGTTGAATAAAAATAAATCATCCCAGCAAAAATGTAAACATTCACCTGGTGTTTCGCAAAGCAAAGTTACAAATATGTTATTAGTTGTTTCAAGCTTTTTTTTATGTTTCAATTTACCAGCTTACGTCATGAGAGTTAGAGCATTTCTTGAGGTAAGCCATTAAATACACCAAGGATAATCCATTTTAATATTAAGTGTCACTAGTTATGACAAACCTTTTAGCAATAAAACCTTAAGTAATCATCTCAAGTCAAAATACTTTTTATTTTCAATTATATTTACGTGATAAATTCATTATTAATTTCGTCTGTCTTTACCGAGATATAAAATATTATTGTAGTATGTAATTGAGTTTAATGATTGTTTTTTTTGTTCTCACTATTTCTTTCTTATATATTTTCTTATAAAATTAAATTTATAAGACGATCAATACAAACTGTTAATACCGATTCTTGTCACATATTTTTATGAACTTCCTTAAGTTTTTATTGCAGGGTCAAAATTATGTGGCCAGAATAAATATTTAAGTTAAAGTTCCCTTTATTTACCCATCAAAGCAATTTATATATATATATATATATATATATATCTGTACATATATTGATGACTGTATTTATTTACAGGAAGACGATGATCCACCTCGGGCTATTGTGATAACACAGCACATAAGTAATTTGTTGTTTGACACAAACTTTGGGATTAACTTTGTATTATACTGCGCTAGTGGACAAAATTTTCGTAAAGCTGTTGTTGCGATTATCTTACGTCGTAAAAAACGATGGAATTCCGGGACAAGGATTTCAAATCACGGTAATAAAAATTTACCAACTCAAGTTAAATATTTTAAGATTGTGTAAGCTCTTCTGGACTTATATAAATCACTTGAAACTTTTATTTATCAAGTCTTGAGTGACGCCGATAATTTACGATATAAATATTTACCATCTCTAATATCTTTGAATAAATAAATTAAATAAAATTATTGCTTCAGAGTTACGGAAATCTTACAATGAATCATCGAGCCGTCAACGGACAATTGTTTATGAAGTACCTTGGTCTGAAGAATACGAGTTGCAAAGTTTTTCAAGACGTCCGTCGCGTAAAACTAAATTTTTAGCGCAGAATTCAATTCAAGGCCAATAAGGATATTTATAAATAAATACAATTAAACTTACTTGTTTCAAGCTCTGCGGTTGGAAGAGGTCTTACATTACCAAAGAACCTTTGGTCTAGAAGCTGGAGAAGTTGGAGGGCTGCATCTTGTACTGATACGCGTGGGCAACCTGTATTCATCAGACTGACGTTTATAACGCTGGTGTAATGGTCGCAAGGATACTCTCTGAATTAAAACAGAATATAAAAAAATTTAATTGTTAGGAATTTATTGTTCTAAATTTATGCTTGGAATTGCATTAATCCATTTGTGAAAATTAAAACAAGCTATTAAATTTTACGATAACTCTCAGAAAAAGCGAGTATAATTGTGAATCGAATTATAAAGTAATTAACTCTTTTGTCTGATTAAATAATTCAATTGTCATTAATAATGAATAATAACCAGTATAAAACATTAATAATATGCTTTTAAACTTAAAAACTAATTAAAGTTTTTCTTCAATTAATAAAGTTATAAATATGAAAAATTACCTGGCGCTAAAAATTGTAGCTAATGCGAGAAAACAGCCATCAGCTACTTGCGGAAGGCCTGTGTAACATCTATCCACTACCCAATCAAGCAAAGTTCCAATGTCAGGGTTTCCTTCCAATAATAAAACAACTGTTTCACGTGCAAGAGTGTAAATCTTTAAATAAATAAATAAATAAATAATAATTATTATTATTTTTTGTTCTCAAAAATATTCTTAGCATGTACAAAATTAAAATTTTGCTTTATTAAATAATAACTTTTGTCAAATTGCACTGTACTTTCTTAAATATTGACTTTTTTAAAGATATAAGCTCATCCTGATGTTACATTTATCAAGAGTTTTCATTTGAGTACCCACATGCATTTTTGATATATTTTTCATATATACATATATATAATACATATAAATATATAAAATATATGAAAAATTGATGTAGGTACTCAAATGAAAGGTCTCGATTAGAGTAATTTCGGGATGAGCTTATATCTTTAAAAATGTCAATAGTTCACAAGATACAAGGTCATTTCTTAACTATTGACATTTTTAAAGATATAAGCTCATCCCGATGTTACACTCATCAAGAGCTTTCATTTGAGTACCCACATGCATTTTTGATATATTTTTCATATATACATATATATAATACATATAAATATATAAAATATATGAAAAATTGATGTGGGTACTCAAATGAAAGGTCTCGATGAGTGTAACATCAGGATGAGCTTTTATCTTAAAAAATATCAATAGTTCACAAAATACAAAGTCAAATTATAGTGATATAAACTGATTTAATTAAAACAACTAAATAAATAAAAAATGTATTAAATTAAATCCAATTGATTGTTTACTTGAACAAAGTATTAACATATTTAACAAACCTTCTCATCTTTACTGGCAAGTAATAGATCAAGCCACTGATACAATATAGCGCCTTCTTCAGACAACGATTGAGGATTAAAGCAGGGTCCACAACACAAAAGACTACTCATCGCTTGCAAAGCCGATAACTGGAGTTCTGAACATGATTTATCTTCGTCAAAAGTTGAAGACACATTCGTCAATGGTTTACCATACGGTCCGGACCAAGTTGCAAATAGTGTAAACAAGTTGCGACGCAAATCTCGTTTCAACAGTAGATGGCACGCCTCAACTTAAATAAACAAAGTTTTTTAATTTATTAATAAATATTAATGGTTATTTTAAAAGCAAATGTATACAGTAATAACTTACTTGAGAAACTTTTTATCATTTTTCTTATAAAATTACAAAAATGAAGTTTTATATCTCTTACAGCCAGAGCTTCTTTGTCAGTTTCATTTTCTAAGTACAGTCTCGCTCCGTCAATGTATTCCACAAATGTCGGGTGAAGAGACTGAGTCTCGCGATCAAGCACAGCGGGACTAAAATAATATTAATATTAAAAGTCAAAAATTCTTTACAAATATTTTATTCTTTGCCAATATTTTGTTAATAAATATATTTACCAAATTCCAAAAGTTCCATACTCTGCGACTAGCTCTAAAACTCTGACAAGTTGGAGTCTCAAAGCATCTCTGCGCCTACGTCTTCGCATATTTTCTTGCTTTCTATCCACAGCTTCTCGAATATAAGGAACTAATTCTTCCATCAAGTCTCTAAAAATAAAAAACAATATTAAAAAATAAAAATGTAAATAAATTTAAAAAAATTGCAATTAATTATTACTTTAATGCATCTGCATTGACTTTTCCAATAGCATGGACAACAGCATCGCGTACATCAACTGCTTCACACCTCAAGAGCGGTACAGTAAGTTTGTACAATGCAGCCGGGCTGGCGTTGGTTCCTGGTGATTTATTGTCCCCACGTTCAGCTGACAAACTATCCGGCGATGAGCTGCGAAAACGAATAGTTTAAATTACAATAAAACCACACTAAATAAAGTAAAAGACCCAGTTATTGACACTGGCCTAGTTGTTTGACACTTGCAATTGTATTCTAATTAAAAAAATTAAATGTTCTCAAAAAGCCAATTGTCATAAAATTTATAATTCAAAAATTATATTTATTAATTAATTAAAATTGTTTTTTTTTTTAATTAAAATAAAATTTCAAGTGTCAATAACTGGGTCTTTTACCTTACTTAAAAAAAAAAAATAAAATAAAAAAAAGGTGTATGCAAATAGTAGAGTTGAAATGATACGTGCAAAATAAAGACATAATTGGTGATCTAATCTACATTAATAAATTTTGTTAATCTATTATTTATTAATAAACCATCAACTACTTAAAAAAATTTTCTAAGTGTATAATTATTAATGTAATAATTATATAATTAAACTACTATGATGAATTAGTAAATCGTAGACACCAGTGTTTTATTAAAACCAAGTAATAGAATTGAAAAATAATTTTAATAATTAATAAATAAAAAAAAATGATTGTTGCAATCAAATTGTGTCGGTATCTTTGCTTGAAATTTTTTTTGTCACTTAGGCTCACCTGGTCCGCTTATGCCTGGTGTAGATGCCGGATATGGACGGAACGGAGAATCGTCCCGGCAGGGTCTGGGCCCCGCCGAGGTTCTCCAGGCTTTGACTCAACTCCTTACTCATGCACAACACACCAAACTCCACCGTATGCTGACCACTAGAGTATGCAATACAGTGTACCACCAATGCTCATATTTATCAGACGTTTTGTTTTGTTTTTTTTTTAACTACGTTCTTAGCAGAAATTAATTAATAGTAAAGACACAGTAGAAAGATAGAAATTAATTAGAATAAATTTTTACAATAGAATAGTAATAGTAAATTAATTATCTAAACGATTATTTTTTGTGATCATGCATTTTTATATTTATTAACAGTGCAAATATTTGCTCTTTAAAAATTGTGTGTATTCGTGTGTGTTAATCGTTTAATTGCTTGGAAAATAAAATTCAAGTATTATGAGCGTGTTATTATTTTGTGGTGATTGTATCGTGTAATTGCTGATGCTTATTTTCTTGAATGTATATAAAATAACCATGTTCTTTTATTTCGATGACATGATTATGATTCTGATTTAATGAATGTGCTGGAGCCAGTGGCACAACAGACATAAGCAGACAAGACCCAACACCAATTACCAAAAAATTTTTTTAACTTATATATTTAATTGTTTAAAAAATGTGTTTGGCATATAAAAAATGCATTACTTAAAATTAATAATTATTTAAGTAAACATTTTTTTTTTTTTTTTTTTTTTTTTCAATATACCTGAGACTTAAATCTGGACTCGCGCATCGGATTATTGGACTGGGTATTGGAGGAACGACACGATAGCCGAAAGTTAAATAATTTTTCCATATGTGCATGTAGACATCTCTTTCATTGACTGGTTTTCTTACAGCTGTTGAACTTCTTAACAGTGAAGCTCTGTTATCATTAACTGGCCTGAAAAAAAATTTAATTAAAATTTTTCCAAAGCTACACTGATAAAAGGATTTATTAACTATTAATAATTGAATTTATTTGAAGACAATTAATTAATTTATTAAATTTTAATGAATATTTTTTAACATTCATTAAATATTTATTAATAGTTAATGTATTTATTAATAGTTAACAAATATTTATTAACAGTTAATAAATATTTTATTGAGTGAATTTGTTTCGCTCGCAGTTTCATATGATATCAAGATTGCTTATAACTAAAAATCATCTTTATAAATCATTTGTATTAATTATATTACATTATAATAACGTTTATTGTAAAATACCAAATTCTATTACTGCTCATAATTATCTTTTATATTTTTAAATATTAAAAACGTTAATTTATTTAGTGAATTGAATTATCATGTATTCCAGCTATAGGGTTAATAAAAAGTGTCAAAAGAAAATATTTATTTTTGCTTTTCATTTTAAATAAATATTTGTTAACAGTTAATAAATTGTACTTAATAAATTACTTATTAACTGTTAATAAATATTTTTTAACTGTTAACAAATATTTATTAACATTTAATAAATCGTATTTAATAAATAATTTATTAACAATTAATAAAGCTTATTAAATATAAACAAATTCTTCTATAAGTGTAGATTTATTATTTTAATAAATTACTTATTACTTTTGCAGTTATTAGTTTTATTAGTATTACTGTATTTATATTATTATTATTATTATTACTTTAATTTCTTTCAATTTATGTATTCTCAACAATTTTTGTAATTTTTGTAATCATTTGGATTTGTGGTCAAAAGGAAAATTATCTCCATGATCAATAAAAATAAATAAATAAATTACTTTAAAAAATACTATAATTAATTAAAGTACTTACGTAGGATCTACAACACTAAAAAGAGAATTAATCCGCGTAAAAACAATCGGCCAGGAGTGTGCAGTAGCATTGGGACACAAAGTAAGCACACGATCCCTTTCTAAAAAGGCAAACAAGCATAAACTCCAGGGATCAACTCCATTAAGATTAAGCAGCGATGAACTCTTGGTGCTGTTTTCATCGTGAAATCCTGCAGTCCAGACACAACTACTTCTGTCAGCGATCCACTGAAGATCAACATTAGACGTAGAAGCAGCAGCAGCTTTTTCCGCTGGCGGTAATAGATGATAACATTTTTCAATAACCGCTGGACAAGATGCATCAATTACATCAATAACCGGCTGGTCAGTCTCCGGACCTCCTAAAGCTTTCAGCAAGACTTTAACCTCTCGAAGAATATGAACCGCAAGCCGCCGGGGGTACAATCTACAATTACACAGCATCACTAAAGCAAATCCTTCCACAAGATGAAATACAGTGGACGCTTGTTCGACTTTCTGAGCAGACGTATCGACTTTTTTAACAGCAGGATCTATTCTCGGATTTATCCGCTGGCTCTCAATAGCTTGTTCCTTCGCCCGGGGGCTCGGACTAATCAGAGCGTTCTTCCAAGAGGTCAAAAGCTGAAGAAGCATTCTCAATCCGTTGTCAACCAATTGAGGGAAAGTGTCTTGCACATCTCGGGCTAAGAATTGCGTGAATCCCATCACGACGTCTTGCCTCCAGTCTGGAAAATCAATAACCAAAGTCTGCAAGCTCTGATACGCTAATCCACGGAGTTCTTCATCCATATGCACAGTCAACCTTGAAAGCAAATCAACCAACTCAGCCCCGGTCATTCCGTCGGGAATTAATCTCGGTACTGCAGCAACACACGTCCGGAAAAGATCAATCCTAGGTTTTCTTTCTCCAGTTATCATTTCATCGGGCTCTTTGTTCATATTCTGAGTACTTGTCATCATCAACGGTCTACCGTAATGAACGTCCAGTGCTCTTAGAATATCTACAAAAACTCGACGTACATGCGGAAAGTACGAAGACATTCCAATACTCCTAGCAGTATCTTCAGTCAGCATTTTATTGAGAAAAGTTTTCTTCACACGCATTGTATTACCACTCGGTAAGACTCCCATAGTCCTCGGCATCGGGGGCTCACCCTCCTTCTGCTGCAAGCTATCAGCAACCACCAAAAATGCACGCAAGCCAATGCTCATGCGCTCGGGCGTTAAAATAATCTTAACAGGCCTTCCGACGGACAGTAAATCAAATACTATTTCTCTCATAGCAAAATCAAGCCGCTCTTGAGCGATAAATTGAATTATTTTAACAAAAATATTCAAAGGCGTATCACGTGGCATTACAGCTTTAGATCCTTTGGGGAATAATGAATTCACGATGCTTTGAAGCCGGCTTTGAGTCGCTGAATTGCTCTCGCATTTGATTCTAATCATATAAACCCAAAGAAGACGATAGAGAGCTTCTAGCGCGACTCTGCTCATCTTCGGGTCACGTGTTTTTAAATGTGAGAGACACATTGCTAGAAAGTAGTGCCAGTTTTGTAAAAAGAACGTCTTCTGACTGACACACAGCAAGCAGGTTACCAGTGGAAAAAGAGCTAGACGATGCTTTGATTTGGTACACATGTCCAGTGTTGTCGAGTAAAGCATTTCAACAAAGTTTTTCAAACAAGGAACGTTAACTTCATTCTTAACAGCTGCGGCAACAGGTACTAGTATTTCAACGAATAGTCCAGCAAGAGCGTGCTTCACGTCTTTGTCTTTAACTTCAAGGAAATACTGGGCGCATTCTTGCATAAATTGAAATGAAGCTTCAAACTCTTCAATAGGAACCATTTTCACGCGGAAGAATTTCATTCCCATTAACAACGATATTATGCTTTGCGTCGTATGTGGTCCGGGTTCCTTAGCTCGTAATTCTTTCAATTCGATCATAAAACGTTTTCTCACAGCCATAAAACGTGACTGAGCCAACACACCAATAACTTCAGCGAATAAATCAGCGATTATGTGTATATTTGTTGCATTAGGCTCATTCTGGATACCTTCGCGATATTTAAAGTGTTTAAACGCAATATTTTCTATTTCTGTTACTAAATCTTCATGACCTGGATGAAATGGTAGCTGACGAAGGACTTCAATTAACATAAGACAAAATATAAATTCAACTGCTAAGTCACGTCGTTCTTGAAGTAAATCCGCTTCACTTTTTTCAGGCGCTGTTTCAACGTTACCAGAACCTGATACTATTGTGTACATAATACTTTTTCCTTTTTGATCCTCCTTTCCAGACGCTGGCTTCTTTTGATCGATACCCTGGTCGGCAAGCTGCCTCTCGTACCACCTGAATAACGCACGGACTATTGATGGAAGACAATGGTCAGCAACTGCACCAAATGCTGATAATAATTGATCAAACTGAGCATCTTCTCCACGCTGTAGTACTTTTGATAGAGTTTTCTCTGTGTCTGTCATAACAGCTTCTATTTTTCTCTCCGCTTGAGCTGCAAAATCAGCGAAGAGGTTTCGCATTACAAATTCACCCGGTCTCAAGTCCATGTCTTCCATGTGTTGCGGTTTAACTGTTTCTTTTTGCGCACCCCAGGGTAGCACAACAGTAATAGCGCTCATGCGACTGGAACTAGTTTCTACAAATGAAAATAAATAATTTTAAAATATTGCTCACGTCCAGAAAATATAAATAACTAAAAATTGAACACAGGAATTCAGGACAATAATTTCGAATTATTTTTATTTATTTATTTATTTTGAGTGCTTTTATAAGAATACATCTTTGATACACTGGCAATAGGTCGATAGAGGATCAAGTATTAACCACAATAAGTATATATTATCATTTTTGAACAATATGAAGTAAAAAATAAAAATATATAATTAAAAAGTTTAAAAAATTCAACCATTATAAATTGCAAAATTACAAAGTTAGTCTCTGGAGATGAAAAAAAAAAAAAAAAAAATAATAATTTCGAATTAAGTGTTGATTCTAGTTGAACATTTTGTCCTTTTGTTAGGACTTCCTCAACAACTTAATTATACTAGTTCACATTTTAAAATATATTATTGTTGAAATATATAAATATAATGTTTAGGCATATAAATAATTGAAAAATCTAAATTGTTGAAATTGTTAAAATTTGATATAATAATGTACTTATTACTTTATACTTAAATAATTTATTATTATATATTAATATTTTGTAATTATGTTTAAATATGTATTCCTTCTGGTGTCTATGCACAGGTGCTTTTTGCACTTCTATAGAATTTTTTGACCAGAAGTAAATAAATAAATAAATAAAATAAAATAAAAATATATTATTGTCCTGAATTCCTGTGACCAATTTTTAGTTATTTATTTTAAATTTTAATTATTTTTACTTTATTTATGACTTACCATAACCAGAAACAGATGTATTAGCGGTGTATATACTAGAAGCATCACTGCCTTCACCTTGCACAGATCCATGTGATGTCAAAGAGTCTGGACAAACAACCGTTTCAACTCCACTCTCTTGTGAACCATCACCATGACCAGCTCTCGAGTCATTTGTTTCTAAAACAGGCAATTTATTAATATTTTTAGATGTTTGCAATGAAAATGTTAAAGTTGGTGGTAGTGATTATTTAGCTCAATTGATAATCCTAGACATTGGACTCTACTGATAGATGAAGCCCTGTGCTTGTGCATAATAGATACCCACACTGTTCTACTAACTTAATTACGATGTACTTAACATTGATGGATATAATCAGCATTGAATATGGTTTACATGACATTGAACGTTGTTCTTACCTGAATGAGTTTCGTCTCCACCCGGTTGATTTTCCATGTCTGAAAGTAGATACAATTTTGTTTTCTTTTTGATACTATAATACTTATAATAGCAAAAATAAAATTATGGATTATTGATATTATTTATTATTAATGTTCTTAAGTTAAAAATTAAATTAATAAATTATTACAATTTGGTGAAAAGTACTTTAGAATTTTATTTATCAACAGTATGAATTTATAGTAATAAAAATAAGTATTGCAAATTTTGGCAAATTTAAGTAACCTTGTCTTGAAAACAACTCAGTCATTGCAATAAAAATATATATATATTAAAAAATACTCAATATTATAAATTATTTAAATTGACAAGTAATATATCAATTTATGATCAATGTAGTTATAAAATGAATTATGTTTAAAGTTGAAATTAATAATTGTTCAATGGAAATTTATGATATAGAAAAATAAAATGATCTAGTAATTTAAATGTCAAGATTATTTTCTAATTTTTAGTAGTTTTTATTTCTGTATAAATATTTTTGGGAATATCAAAGACTTGATAAATGATTATGATGATAAATTTAGCAGATATTTTATAATTTTCAGAATTTTTTTTAACAAATAAATTATGGCAAAAAAAAAATAGAAAAAAAATTGACATGTAGAAATTTTAAAAAATAAAAAATGCAATTTCTTAAAAATAATTTTTTGGAGCAAATTTTTTTGTTAAAAAAAATTAAAAAATTCTCTGGTGACTGCTAACTTTAATGTCATTAAATGATTTAGAATAAAAATTTGAAATAATTTTTTCATGACTTATTTATTTTTTTTTTTCTTGTGGAATTTTACTTTGTAATCAAGAGTATTTTTTTCTGAAACAATTGAGTCATTTTATGATACATCAGTTTTATATTATTTCTTTTCATATTTTATCACTAAATAATAATAGTAAATATTAATATCATCTTGAAAGTAATAGACTTGGAGATTTTTTATTTTTAAATTAAAAAAAAATTTTTTTACATGCATAATTATTTTTAAAAACACAAAAATTGCCGGATTATTATTTTTACTATCACTTGTCAATAATAAATAATAAATAAAATACCTTCAGCCATGGTTTCTATACTTGTCTCATTGTCAGGAGACATTTTAAACAAAAGCCATTAATCCATATCTGTAAAACACAACAATATATCAATTATCTAATAAACAAAGATAATAGAAATAATAATAATTTTAAACATAAATAAAAAAATTTTTTAACATCACAAATCAATGTCTTTAATGATCACTATTAAGATTAAGTTGTTAAAAAATACTTTTACTGTTGATACTAAATTGTCAATAACTGATATAAACAAACAATAAAAATTATTCAACTGCAGTAAGTAAATAATTATCTTTAAAATCCGGAAAAACTTTCAAGTTTTTATTATCCGCATTAAATAACAAATACTTTTGTTAAAATATAATTCAATTAATACCTCAAAGAGATAAATTAATGTATTGTTCAATTAGTGCGTAGTGAATAACAAAAAAAATATATATGTTACAAATAATATCACGTCATAAATATCTTTGAAGCGATAACCTCAAACATCAATTTCATTTCCCGCTACAATTAGTATTTTAATAAAGGATTCAATGGTTTTAAGTCATAAATTTATTTTTTATCTAAAAGTAAAATAAGATAATCCTTTAAACTTTCACTGGAAATCGTATAATTAACTTAAATAAGTTTATATATTATTAATTCAATTCTGACGTTTATAACAATGGAGACTCAGTATATAAATGTGTGTGTTTGGTGAGTATTTGTGTGAGTAAAAAATTTATTTATATGTGTATATTTGAATGTATTTACTGTACTATTTGTTTTTTTTTTCTATACTAGGCACACTCTAGAAGTCTACTAACTCGCCGAATGGCGCAAAGTCTTAGATTTTCTTCAAAATATTTTGAATAATTGAGAATTTTATTTACTTTAAATCCTTGATCTTGAGCTCTCAGCCGTTCAATCCAGGGTGCTGGTACCTAGTGACTAAACTTCAAATTAATCGACAACTTTTTTTTTATTATTCTTTAATCATTATATCATAACTTATTATTTGATTCATTTTTTGTTTTATCACTTGCAATTTTTCTGTAAAATTTATGTCCTAAAATAATTATCATTTTTTTAAATATTTATTTTCTTTTTATAATTATATTAGATTGTTTTCTTATTATTGTACTAAAAGAGCTTATTTACTTTATTTTAATAACTTCAGACTAAGTATTATGTAAATATTTGCTGTATTAATTTATTCAATTTTTTTACAAGTGAGGATTGATTTGAATGAATGGTTTGATTTGATGATAAAAAATCGAGAGTAATATTAACTGTGTAATGCGATATAAATATTATTAAGATAACTTATCGATAAACCCAAATAAATTTTAATACACCTCAGAAGTGGGCTAAACTGTTAATAATCATCATAACTAGCATCTGCAAAGTATTGTCTGTATATACAAAAATTTTAATTATAAATGAAAATTAATTTAACAGATATTTTATAATTTTAATAATTTTTCTAATAAATAAATTATTGGATAGAAAAATGAGAAAAAAAATTGACATTTAGAAAATTTAATAAATTAAAAATGCAATTTTTAAAAAAAAATTTTTCGAAACAAATTTTTTTGTTAAATAAAATTAAAAAATGGTCAAGTGACAGCTAACTTTAATATCAATGACATTAAATTTAGCTGTCACTTGACAATTTTTAAAATTTTCTTTAATAAATAAATTATGGCCAAAAAAATTATCAAAAAAATGGGCTTGTAGAAATTTTAATAAATTAAAACTGCAATTTTTTAAAAATAATTTTTTAGAATAAATTTTTTTGTTAAAAAAAACCAAAAAATTGTCAAATGACAGCTAAATTAAAAGTCATTTAATATTTTGTTGTTTTTTTAACAAAAATAAAATTTATGGAAATTTATGTGCCTGATTGTCTAAGACAAAATTTATAGATAAAAAAAAATCACCGAGACTCAGTATTACGTGACAATTTCAGACTTATAAAAAAAAGTTTATTTTCAAGCTGAAAAAAAAAAAAACTAAATTCTGAAACTTAGTCAAAGAAAATTAATATTAAGAAAATCTTTCCTCATGCAAATCCAATAAAAATGTACAATTTCATCCGTCATATCTCGATACTGTACATCATATTCTATCCCGCGACATGTTTAGCAATAATCTATTATTTGCAAGGTCCGCATAATCGGTGAATAGTTTTAACCAAGTCTATTAATAAATTAAAACAACGAGATGCAGATGTAATGTAGATGTTTAAGTCGAGCACGAGTGCTCCATTGAACTTTGGGACTCTAGCGATGTCAGAAGTCCTGGCTGTTAGCCAGGGTTACGCAAGTCTTCGTCCCCTTAACCTCGTTTGTATTTGACCTTGTGTCTTGTGTTATGTCCCAGGGCTATCGAAAAAAAGAAAAAAAAACCCTTTTTATCCAAAATTCCTTAAAATCATTTTTTTCACACCTATAAAAAATTTTTAACCAATAAATACTGTTAAAAAACAATGATAATTACTTTTAAAACTCACAATTTAATTATCATGAAATTTAACTCCCTGGAATTTATCGATTTTCTTCCAGAATCATATTTCCCGCGTATTTTCCAAAGATGCTGTCAAAAACGCCCTAATGTCAACTGCGCGCGCAACTACCTTGACATTCTCCAATCAATCGACGCTGAAGCAAAAAAATTTTCTAAATCACAAAAAATACCAAATTTAAAACTAAATATTAAATTAAAAAATAATAATTTGAATTAAAAAGAAGAAATAGTTATTTTTTGATAGAAATTTTAACTTGAGTGACCCTGACACTGTCTTTTGGTTGTCAATATCCGGAAGTGACGTTTTGCGCGGGCTGTAGCCTAAACTTAAATGAAAAATAATTCCTTAAGCAATAAGCTATTGAAAATATATTAAATGTGATGTAAAAAAATAAAAATATGATCTTGAACATTTAAATAACAATTTTAAAAGAATAATAATGTCAGTGTAAGACATTTTAAGTGTCAGGGTTTTTAGGCGAATATCTCTAAAGTTTGCGCATGCGCCAACACGTGACCTGCGCAGCTATTCTTAGCGGAGATGGTCGCTTCAACGAGAAGAACTCTGCCTCGCTCACTCGTCGTCCGGCGTGCGTCCATAATACACTTAACACAACCCTCAGGAGATTTTAGATCTACACACTCTCCTCAATCTTCCTTTTTCAAAGTAACCCGTTTGTTTAATATAAATAATTAAAAATGTCGAGTTTCGATCCCGTCGCGTTCGCTAAGGACTTTATCGCTGGTGGTTGTGCTGCCGCGATCTCTAAAACCGCTGTAGCGCCAATTGAGCGTGTCAAGTTGCTGCTCCAGGTCCAGCACATCTCCAAGCAAATTGCTGAGGACCAGCGTTACAAGGGTAAGTTTTATTTTTCATTATTTTACTCACCTCAAAAAACAAACTCACCGAAATTATGTCATTAGTCAAGGAGTTAATTTCGGCGACCGCGTGGTCGGACACATCAAAGAAAAAGAATAAGTTTTTAAAATTAAATGAGTGATCTTAAACATGTGATCAGAATTGTGCCATTGTCATTCAATAGATAAAATGACTTGAATATTAATTTTTAAATGCAGGTGAATTTGTAGGTTTTCCCGTTACGTAATGGATGATACAAAAAATGGTTTTCAAGTTAGACGTAACGGACAAAGGTGCGCTCCGTATAAAAAGTTTTCGGTTTTTTAATAGACATCTTTATGTAACAATGATTTTAGCCAACTATTACATAACTGAATGATTTTTTAATATATAGTTATAGATATAATAGAACAAGTGTACAGTTGGGCATTTTTCCGGGTGGATCGATATAAAATGAAATGTCTGCCAGATGGCGTCCTCAAGATTTGCTTCCTTTCATTAACGTTCATTTTTCTCGGGTCAATCGATGACGATGCGGCACAATATGGCTGTCTTGTTACCACGATCACGATCCACAAATTTCTTTTTATTTTATTTTATATTTTTAATTTAATTTATGATCATTGATGACAGAAATAATTAAAAAAAAAAAAAAAAATGAAGTCAAGTTCTGAGAACTTGAAGTTCAAGGTTGTCTTTAAAATTTCATAAGCTAACTTCAAATGATCGATAATCGTACTTTTGAAGGCCACGTTATTCAGGTCAGGTCCGTGGGTTTAGATAATAATTTTTTTTTTTCTATTTTATTTTATTTTATTCTATTTATTTGTTGCAAGCGGTTCTGATTATGAAAGAGGTAGATGAAAATTTTAGAGGGGAGATTTAGATGTTAAATTCACGACACGTGACCTCGATTCTATATCAAGTGAATTAGAGTCCGGTTATGGCTGGTTTACATTTGATTATACTTGAATGTCACTATTATTATAAAGACATGGTAAATTTTAAATTTTATTATGGCTGATTAGATTTAAAGTGTTAATTAATTTTTAAAAATTTATTTTTAAGGTATGGTCGATTGTTTCGTCCGTATCCCAAAAGAACAAGGTTTCCTCAGTTTCTGGAGAGGTAACTTCGCCAACGTCATCCGTTACTTCCCAACCCAGGCTTTGAACTTTGCCTTCAAAGACAAGTACAAGCAAGTTTTCTTGGGTGGTGTTGACAAAAACACCCAGTTCATGCGGTACTTTGCTGGTAACCTTGCATCTGGTGGTGCTGCTGGAGCTACATCACTTTGCTTCGTCTACCCACTTGACTTTGCCAGAACCCGGTAAATATATCTCTACAATTTAATTTTACGAGTAATTAATGGATGATATCTAATTCCAATATTATATTAACTAGCAACCTTGCAGTCACTATGTGACTGCCGTGACTTGTGAACTATACAAAATTAAAATTTTGCTTTATTAATTAATGACTTTTGTCAAATTGCACTGTACTTTCTTAAATATTGATATTTTTAAAGATATAAGCTCATACCGATGTTACACTCATCAAGAGCTTTCATTTGAGTACCCACATGCATTTTTGATATATTTTTCATATATATATATATATATATATATATATATATATATATATATATATATATATATAAAATATATGAAAAAATGATGTGGGTATTCAAATGAAAGGTCTTGATGAGGGTAATGTCGGAATGAGCTTATATCTTTAAAAATGTCAATAGTTCACGAGATACATCAAAATTATTTCTTAATTATTGACGTTTTTAATGATATAAACTCATCCCGATGTTACACTCATCAAGAGCTTTCATTTGAGTACCCACATGTATTTTTGATATATTTTTCATATATACATATATATAATATATATAAATATATGAAAAAATGATGTGGGTACTCAAATGAAAAGTCTTGATGAGTGTAACATCGGGATGAGCTTATATCTTCAAAAATGTCAATAGTTCAAAAGATATAAGGTTATTTCTTAATTATATATCTAGAGGTATGATAAATTTTCTGGACACAAAATTTTTCTTATTCTCTTAATAAAACAGACGATAACTTGATTTATAGATTGGCTGCTGATGTCGGTAAAGCTGGTGGTGAACGTGAGTTCAGTGGTCTTGGAAACTGTTTGAGCAAAATCTTCAAATCTGACGGTCTTACCGGATTGTACCGTGGATTTGGTGTATCAGTCCAGGGTATCATTATCTACCGTGCCTCATACTTTGGTTTCTATGATACCGCTCGTGGTATGTTGCCTGACCCCAAGAAAACTCCATTC
>NW_025401621.1:0-3351 GCF_020080835.1 Cotesia glomerata
ATAAGTTTCTGAAAATTTCAGTTCAAAATTTAAATTTTGAAAGGTCCGCTCATAATTTTTTTTTTTTTCTTTAATTAGTCCTTATCGCTGACTTTAACTGTTAGGAGACAGTACGTTGGGGTCTTTTGGTTTGTAAAAATCTTAACCTACGCGGCAAGGTCAAATCTCAACCCAGCTGATTTCTAAGACCAGCTTGGGATTCGAACCCACGCCTGGCAGTTGATTAAATAAAATTATTAAATTAAAAAATTATATTTTCTATGTTGTGCTTGATTTTTAGTTCATCTCATGATGTATTTTTATCGATTATGGTCCTAAATAAAAAAAAAAAATGCATGGAATTTTAATTTGAATGGTAAAGAAAGAGATCGCTCGAAAAATCTAAACTAATGCACTAATAAATTGAAAAAATTATGAGTAACAACAAAAAATTTAATTTTGAACTGAGAAATTTTCAGAAAATTATTTTTTTTTTTAGTTTATAAAATTATACCGTAACGAAAAAAAAAAAATAAAAAAAAAAAAAAAAACGTTCGATTTTTCACGATTTTTGAAATTTTAAAAAATTTGGAGTGACCTCTTAAAAAATTTTTTTTTATCTTTCTTTTTGAGAGGGAATCTTAAAAAACATCAAAACTTAACGTTTTTCTCTCGAAGACTCAAAAAAAGGGTCGGTTTTTTGGGCCACCTAATATATATATATATATATATATATATATATATATATATATATATATATATATAGAGATTGATGCCAAAATGTAACTTCCGTGGAGAACCTTTTAAAATTAGAATTTTTGAGTTCCCACTTTTAACTTGCAAAGCTGTGTTTGGGCATTTCCTGAGATATTTTGGGTTGAGAGAATTCATTTGATTATTTATAGGATTTTTAACAGGAGATTTAATTGGGCACTTCCGGCCAAATTTTGAATTTTCACTGGAAATACCCAAACTAAGCTTCTGTTAAAAAATTCCATGAAAATCAAATACATTGTCTCACACTAAAATATATCAGGAAATGCCTAAACGCAGCCCCTGTTAAAAGCGCAACTAAAAATTCCAATTTTAAAAGGTTCTCCACGGGAGTTACATTTTAGCACACCCTAATATATATATTAGACTGATTCAAAAAAATCGACTATTATTTTTTTTCTTAAATATATCGAAAATATTGTTGGAAATGATAAAAAAAAATCCTGTGAAAGTTACAGCCCTTAATATTAATATTAAGATGTCCCACATGGTAAATTTTAATTTCCCGTATGATTAACATGGGAAAGCTTTTGTTTTCTTTGAGTTTAGAATTTTATAACTCTCTTTAATCGTTTATCAAAATAAGCTAGGACTAAATCATTTTTCTTGTGTAAAATTGAACGCTCTACAAAAAGCTATCATAGAATTTTTCGATAAAACCAATGCGTTTTGAAGTTATTCGACTTTAAAATATAATTTATAATATTTTCTCATTTTTTCCAATTTTTCTTGACGAAACTATCAAGAGTTTATCAAAAAGAATTTTAGGCAAATTTTACGAATTTTTGTATTCTATATTTTTTTGGTTTAACAGACTCCTTTTATTTAACTGTCAAATTTCTAATACTGTCCGTATCTTTAATTTTTTCAATAAATTAAAATTAATTTTATTTTCAATTAAAAATTATTTTCATCTGATTATTTAATTTATTTTATAAGTTCATAATATTATATATTTTTAAATTCATGCAATTAATTTTTATTACTTTTAATAAAATGTACTGATTTAATTTTTTTATTTATCGAAAGCTAGTTTCACGAGAAGTTAAAATCATCGAAGCGCGAAACCAGAGAATACATCGGTTGTACTATTTGTTTCTTAATTAACCCACACTACTAATCATAACATCAAAAGCTTCAAGGACGGCCCCTCTCCCTTAGTATCCTGACCACCTTGCACTACAACGCTCATTATTCCGCGGCTCGAGCGCTTTAACCAAACTTTTTTGATTTGGGTAATAATAACTCATTGTTTAATTGATAACTGTGAGTGACGCGGTGTTCTAACCTCCAAATTCGGACTTTGATTGTTGCTATAGTTTATCATTGTTTTTCGTGAATATTTTAGGCTTGTATTTTGAATTCTTTTTTTTGCAATTAATTAATTCATATCTTAGAATTCTTTTTTTATGGGTTATTCATCCAATTATTTGATGAACGATATTTATTCTTCTTTGAATTATTTCGTAACTGAGTCCTTTTTTAAATGGACAAAATCGATTATAAAAAATGGATAAAAGAAATTTATTTAATTGGTTTTCCAATAACTGTTATTGTTGGACGTAAACTTCAAGCAACTTTTAATGACGTTTTAGCTTTACTTTCTATAATCATAAAAACACAAAAGTGTGGTGTTAAACAAAGTGCTTTATTTACTGTGACCGAGGTTCAAGAACAATGGAAAAAGGCTCAAATTCCTACTTGTGAGACTTTAAATGCCATCAATAAGTTATTGAGAATGTTAAAAAAGTGGCAAAGTTTGCAGCGTAGTTATAAACGGAGACAATCATTCACGCAAATCAAAAATGAAACTGTTTTTAAGAATAAGTTGAAGGAGTTATTTGATATTGCTCACACGAAAGCAGCCAAAACCTTAAGTAAAGAGGGAAATGAATTTTTGCTAGCCCAGAGATCATCAGGTCGGCGTGGATTTATTGATAATTTTCCACAAAAACCTCTAACATATGAAGAACTGATGGAGGTAGATGAAGAAAGTATGTATTAATTCAAGTTTTTCACAAATATTTCATGTTAGTTGCTGATTGATTAATTTATTGACTTTAAAATGATAGAAAAAGAATTGTAAAATATGGAGATTTTTTACTTTTCGCATTAAGTAGACAAGCAAGCACACAAAATCTTTATATTATTTTTACTTCATTAATTTTTGCAAAAAGTGTGATTTTCAGTAAAGTTTTGTTAAAAGTTTTTGGATGCTGCGGTCAAAAAGCAGTATAAAAAAAATTAGGAAAACGGTTGACCCTGAAGGCCATCCCTGCAACTTCCCGCTAATTCCATACTTAGGCGCTTAAAATTGCACCAATGACGTTTTTGAGCTCTTCGAGCTCAAAAATACAATTTATGGGTTATTTTGAGCTCTCCGAGCTCAAAGAGATTACTTTCCTATGCTTTAAAGCTCTTCGAGCCCAAAAGTCTGATAGAGATTTGATAAGACACTATTTTTTGAATTTTTAAACCGCAATAACTTTTGAATGAATAAACCGATTTTTACGTGGTTAGAAGCATTCGACGCAGTTTTTTAAGCCACACAAAGAATCTTAAATTTTGAATTGATCACGCTAGAAATTCTGGAGTTAC
>NW_025401622.1:0-3348 GCF_020080835.1 Cotesia glomerata
TTATTTATTGATAATAAATGCCAAGGCACAGGCCAAATGGCAAGATATAAAATACAGTAATTTTTGTGGAACTGAAAAATTTACAAAATATGTAGATAAATAACAAACAAAACTATAAAGTAATGTATAAATCGATTTAGCTTAACAGTATTATAAATTCAATAGGTATATTTGGTAATAATTTAAGATTAAATTAATGAGATTTAAATTAAATAAGATTTAAATAAGTCCATTTCTTATTTGGAATAAAAGTTAACTAACATCTTGTAGAAACTAGCTAAACAAAATAATACGTTGTAACATTGCACATAAACTTAGAAATATTAATCGTAGAAATATTAATGTATCTATAAATCATTTGACAAAAGGTAATCGAACAATTTCTTTTTAAAGACTTCTGAATTGAAATCTGCATCTAAGACATTTGGTCCAGGAAGTTTTTGCCACAACTGCGGTTGTTGCTGATATAACGAAAGAATGTTCTAGGCAAGATATTGAGAATTTAGGGTATTAAGAAATTCTACATTATTATTTTTAATTGCAATTCTTTTCTCAACGCCTAGAGTCATCATCAACGAACATTTCTCTTAAACAAATAGGCTTACCGATATTAACAATTTGTAGAAGTAAGTTGCCAAGAAGTACAATCTTCTAGGATTTGACTGACAACCAGCATAATTGTTGTCTGTAAGGCGTGATATGTTCATCTTCGTTTTAAATTATAGATAAATCTAATAGCAACTATTTATGGCACGTTGTAATTTTAAAATCATTTCTCAACATTTGAACCAATAAGAACAACAGAGCAATAATCAACTAATGGTAAAATAGTAGTTGCAACCAATAGTTTCCTTATTTCCATAGTAAATATATTTTTCGAATTTTCAAACAATAAAAGAGCAGAATTTATCTTTTTAATAATATAAGAGATATGATTTTTCCAGGAGAGATCATTATTTATATATAGTCCAAGGCATTTAGTTGAATTTACATAAGGTAGTTTAATACTATCAATAACAATAGGTGGAAGAGTAGACCAATTTACTTGCTTTAATTTACTATTTGTTCCAATGACTGTTGCTTTAGTTTTATTGAGATTTACAGCCAAACCGTGCCTGCCAGCCCATTCGAAAATAGCTTGTGCGTACTTTGTGACTAGATTAATAGCATTTTGCAACACGGACCGATGAGAGTGATAATAAATATATTTGTCATCGGCAAACAACCCATATTTGCAATGTACAATCCGTCGTGCTACTAGGTTTATGTAAATCATAAGAAATAATATTGGTCCTAAAACTGGATCCCCTGAGGGACTCCGGAAGATGTTTCGAGAAATTTAAGTGGTAAACTATTTTCATTCATAATTGACTGTGATCGCTGTGACAGATATGAGTGAAACCAGGTGATAGTTTTTAAAGAAAAGCCCAACTCAAACATAGTTTTTAATATCGTTTTTGCATCAACATATTTAAAGGCTTTACTTAAATCAAACAATACAATAATTGTTAACTTACCTCTATCCATGGCATTACGTGTTAGTCCTCAGTCAGTTTTAGTAGAGTCAGATTGCGTATTATGGTATTTTCTAAACCCCTGATTGGGATATTTATCTAGCAGCTCATTTTCTTCTAAATAATTTACAACTTGATTAGCTACCAATCTTTCAAATGCTTTACTTAGGTGGGATAAATTAGTTATCGGTCGAGTATCTGCGGGTGACTTTGGCGGTGTCACTTTGTTTAAAGGGAATAATAAAAACTATTTTCCAGATGCCGTGGAAAACACCACATTCTAACGAGCGATTAAATAGACGGGTCAAGAAGATAGTGTACTTGGGAACATATGGTCTCTTAACCACCTTAGATTTAAGCCATCTCGGACTTTTGCCCTTAGATTTTGATAGAGTTACTCAATGCTTTTGTTACATCAACAATATCAATATATTTCCAGTCAAAAGTACAATTCATTTGACTATGATAATGTTGTGGTAATGAATCAAGAAAAGCATTATTATAAGATGGATGTCGCTCTAACTGTTTCAGCAAAGTAATCATTTAGTACAGAAGCACAAAAATAATTCAAGGGTGAGGACATCTTTCCTTTGATTAATCCTAAATATTTTAGCTTGCTCCAGACGCAATGATTATTAGATTCTAATGAAAGTTCACTTATTAAGTAATTGTTACGAGCTAGAATTAATTGAACTTTCAATTCTTTTCTTTTAATCTTATAAAGCTTAAGCAATTCATGGCTTTTCGTTCTTTTCGCTCGCTTATATAATGAATCACGTTCCCGGACATTTCGATTTAAGTTCATTTGTTATCCAACAATTTGGAATCAGTCTTTTAATTTACGAGTAACAAATGGTTATTATTCATCCAGTAAATTAACGACATTACTCAGAAAAGAATGACAATAAATCGTTGGGACTAAGACTATTAATCGTTTCATCATCAATATTTAATACTCTCATTATAGAATCCGATAAAGCAATATGATCACAATCCCTAAAAGTTTCTATAAGTAATTGTTTTTATCCGACATCTTTTGGTAGAATTTATAAGATACCTCACAAAATAACAAGTAGTCAGTTCCTGAAATAAATGGTGAATCAGATTTAAAAAATTTACTTCCACTTAGTTTCCGAATCTAATATAATTACATCCAACCACGAATCTTTTGATCCACTATGGTGTGTAGCATTAAATGGAACACAAAATAATGCTGATTCAAAAATAAATGAACTTAAATGATTAGACGACCAAGTTGTCTCTAGTAAATTACAATTTAAATCACCTGCAATAATAATATTTTTGAAATTGGGTGAATACTTGGAAAACATGTTGAAGAAATTAAATAGCGTATGACCATTGGGACGTCGGTAAATACAGAATAGTAAAAGATGTGGTCCACTTGCAAGGTTAACATCTAATATTAAAAATTCAGGAGTATTTAAGTCATCAGAAAAGGATGAATGAAGAATATTGGCTTTGAATGATTTATGTATAAGACAAGCTACTCCCCCACCTTGGACAAAACGTCCAGTGTTTTCATGAACTAAATTTCGATCTCTCCTGTAGACAACATAATCTGGAAATGCAAAGATACTGTTGTCGATAGTTGGTTTTAACCATGTTTCAACCATCACAATGATATGAGGATTTAAGTCATCTATTAGTTTATTTAACTGAGCAATATGACCTGCAAGACTATTAACATTCAAACTTAATACTCTTAAGATTGTATTGGAACTATTTATTTTTGGCTTATTTAAATCTAATTTTTGTTAGTCTAATTTATTCAAATCTAACTCAGAATTTATAATGATGCGATCAGAATCATCAT
>NW_025401623.1:0-3348 GCF_020080835.1 Cotesia glomerata
ATAGTAGTAGAGGGGTGTATATATATATATATATATATATATATATATATATATATATATATATATATATATATACTAGCTGTTACCCGCCCGCTTCGCTGGGCGCTTTATAGAATTGCATTTTTAGATCTAGAATTGAAATTTAATTAGAGTATTGTTTTGACTTGCACAGATTCCAAATGAGTATTGAAAGTTTTAGTTAATGTCATTGCAAGTCTCATAAGTAAAGTTGAAGTCTGTCTAGCTTCAAGTGCGAAGAATTTTTGTCATTTAAAATTTTCTCAGCGACATCAATTTTTCATAGAAAATAAACTTAACATGTTTTTACATACCCAGTGTTTGGAAAATGCATTCATTTTAATCAGTAACATTCCCTCGATCCCGTAATAAGAACAATTTATAAGTTATGTAATCAGCAAAAATAACATGTATGTAAAATTCTAAGTTCGTTGACCGAATTACTACATATAATGTTAAGTTTTGGAAACCTTACAATGACTTTTTTCCGCTGGTAAAGAGACGTTTGTTGCAAGGAAATTTTTAGCAAATGTTATTGAAACTCAATAGACAGGGTCTAAATTTTATGTTTCAAAAAGTCCTAGTTGATAAACAACAACATTTTCAGTAGATTTCATAGATATCTAACTATTTTAATTCTTGAAACCAATTTTACCATAACCAAACATACGATCAGCATATAAATATAAATTTTCAACACTTAGTTCACCAGACATAATTAGCTTCTTTCTTTAACTTTTTTTTCAAATGACGTGAAATCAATCAAATATTAAGGTTATGTAATAAAAACAAAAGAAAATCGTATTAAAAACAAATGAATGAATAATGAGTCTTTTGTTTTTATTAGCGGGAAAAAATGTATATAAAAATTAATCGTAAAAAAAATGAGAAAGGCTTGATAAAATCCAAAAATAAGTGGTCTATAACCATATATGAAAAATTCTGCGTCGAAAGGTAGCAGTCCCATCCCGATAGCTTCAGTAGTTTTGACGTCAACTTTTATCAAAGGAACCCTATTTCGTTATATATGTATATTTTCCACCCACGCATTCGCCCACGCGTAGGTATATATGGAACTAAATTCTCAAAAAAGTAACGTAATAAAAATTATTTCCTTTAATGCCGATACAAAAAACAAATAAATTGAAGAAAAATGCTCGTCTTTTGTTTTTATCGGCGGGAAAAAATGTTTATTAAAGTTAAATAGAAATAAAATGGTGAAGGATTGATGGAATTCGAAAAATAAGTAGCCTATAACCATCTACAATTCATTCCGCATCGAATGGTCCTAGTCCCATGTCAATACGTTCAGTAGTTTTTGCGTGATTGACGGTCTACGAAACCCACTTTCATTATATATGTATAGATATATATATATATATACTCCCTCTCTACTACTATAAAATATAGTAAAATAACTAAAAAAAATATGAAAAGCTTCATAAAATTATAAAAATATTTATATGTACAAATGTTATCAATGACATGATCTTAAAAATTTTTTTTGATAAGTACCAACATACCACAGCTGAGATGATCGATGAATGAGTAAATCACGTGATGGTGATAGTGATCGGAAAAAGAAAAAACTTTAAAAATGAAACCCTGTACGCTGTTAACGCTAATGTGACAGTAAAAAATTTTTTATCCATCAACCCATTAATTAACACGATCAAGATTACTGATTTAAAAATGGATGAAACGAAAGTCTACAGCTTTCTAAGTTTAGAATCAAAATGTTGAACAGATCTCTTCTGTATAGCAACAGGTGAAGATCAAATTATCTATTTATGAGGGTGATTAATCAAACGTTATTATAGCTTGCGGAAAAAATTGTTTTAAATTTGCTAGGAAATATTGTTATTATTTAAACCGCAATCGGTTTCAAACTTGCTATCGGCAAAATTGGTAAATAGCCAAGTTTTATTTGTGGCTCATAACAACAATGGTATAGGTATTGGAATTCACCAATCCGATAAGCGTTTCAAAAACAGGAATACAGTGGTCAGTTCTCCGCTAATGAGAGTCATAAAAATAATTGATAGGTTGTACTGGTTTTATTTTGACGCTTGTATTGCTGCTTATAAATTCTTATCTACCAATGGATTCCTTTGAGAACTCTATAATGTTTTGATTGGCAACATGCCTACTTGAAGATTAATTAGTATTAATGACATTTAACTCCAGGTTTTACCCAATTAAATATGGAGCAATAATATTTTGTTTCAAGAATGTTTATGTATTTACACACTCGCGACAATTTCATTCAAATAGAAAATAAAATGAATCGTTAACTTTTTAATTTAAACGGCACGGGATGTTAGTAATAGCTATACTTAAAAATTAAACCGTTTGTTTTTTATTATTGTACACTTTTTGATGTTCTTTTTATTTTCTAGGTTCGTCCATCAAATTTATACCAATAAAAATATGCGAATAATTTTTATAGTTTTAGTCTAATTAAATGCTGACGTGATCCTAAAGCTTATTATTTCACGGAAAGTGGAGACTTTAGATATGACTTTACGTGATAATTTACAATTAGCGCCTTTAAATAAAGGTAAATAATGTTTATAGCACTGCGTGTCCTAAATTCGTATTTAGGACTCGCTCAACTGTTGACTTAAATAAACAATTATGAAACGAGTAGAGAGGAATTTTTTAGGCTACGGGCTCATATTTACGATCAATTCGTACATTTCTGCTCTAAAAATTTGACTTTCACCGCAAAAAAAACGAAAAAATATATTTAAAACATTCAAAGCCCCGAAAAAATACAAAATAATAAATAATTAATGATTAAAATTACATCTTTTTGTCGGTTATGATTCAGTCTGAAGTATGCAAAAACCTCTATTAATGATTCACAAATGTTTTTTATTAACGATTTCGCTCAGTCGTAAACATTATTCTGGTGTGAAATATTTTCTGAACATTATTTAATTTAACAACAATCTTATTCCGTAATAAATATAGACAGTAATTTAGTAATTTAGTAATTACAGTGATTTAGACGATGATTATAATGATTTTGTTCCTGACGAGATAAAAGAAAAAGCGAAGAATATAGCTTTACAATCAATGCCAACAAAATCTAGACGAATGTATGTGGCAACTTATAATGTTTTTAAAGCATGGCGTAAAGGAAAGGTTAAATCAAATTCTTTGGCTGAAGATGTAATTGTAGTCTACTTTGATAATCTTTTCTCAAAAAATATGCCTCTTCCAGTTTATGGGCTTTTCATTCGATGTTAAAAACTACTATCAAAGCATTTGATGATGTTGATATTGGTAATTACAAAAAGTAACGTTTTTTTGAAGAAACAAATG
>NW_025401624.1:0-3347 GCF_020080835.1 Cotesia glomerata
GGGTGTCTATGTCTGTATGTATGTATGTCAATTATATCTAAATTTGATCTAGATATAGAAGAAAAAGAAATATATTTATTTATATTATATTTTTTATCCACAGATTCGGTATAATCTGGCGCCAAGTTCCGTTCAAATCGTTGTCATCGGAGCGCCAGACTACCTACTATGTTTACTGTAAGCAGAACGGTATTTTGAGGTTGCAAAATTTTATTTAATTCTACGGTACTTTTTTTTCCTAAATTGTATATTATAACAGTAATTAATAATTTATTTTACTGTTATTAGTAGATTTCATAGAAATCTAACTATTGCAATGGTCCTCATGACAAAACTTTTAAAAAATTTTGCTATATTCCGACTTAACTCGACGAGCTGAGTCAGAAAATACATATGGTTCAAAAGTTTATATATATATATATATACATATATATATATATAGCATATATATATATATATATATATATATTTACTATATATATATATATACGATATAACGCTGACTTGTCACCACGATAGCGTCGTCAATTTACAATGAATCTTTACCAAACTCAACATACTTATTCTACAGATAGATTTGATGTTCTCTTTTTTAACCTCAAAGAATAACAAACGTTTGACATTCAAATTTACTTCAATATTTAATATTATTAATAAGTGAGAATTAAATAAAATGGTAAAAATAAATTTCACGGAAAATGATGAAATGAGAATACAACCAACGCTTGATGGGCAGGAATCGAAGTAAGTAATATTGAAATTTATTATTATTATCATTATTATTGTTATTATTTTTCATTTTTTAGACTTATAATCATTTTCTAGTCATATGTTGATTAAATAGATCATATTACAAGGCGAAAAAATAAAAATTAAGAAAATTATTTTTGTTAATATTATTCAGCATTCGCCATTCACCACTTTTTTTTATTCACAGCTTTATTGGATTTGTAACTCGTATAATGGGAGTAACATGGTTAGAAAATGAGAATAGATTTATTTTTTCAATTTCTGAAGGAGTCGTTATAAGATACGTTATGAGTATGAGTATGGATTTCAAAGATATTATCAACAGGATTCAATTACATCAAATAATCATCGTCCGTGGATCAATAGCCAGATTTGGAGTACCAGACTTATTTACTAATAATCCTCTTATAGCTGATTTCAGGTTTGAAATTAATACAACATCATTTGTTGAGCTTATTCCTATTACTTTAGGAGTACAAGATTTTGCTGTGTTACCAAATATTATAATTGAAATAGATTTCGAAAATGAAGAATAATGATAAAGGTATATAAATTAAATTATTCAATAGTGAACTTTAATAAATTCAAAAAAAAATTATATATATATATATATATATATATATATATATATATATATATAAAATGAAAGAAAAAAAAATAAAGAAAATGAAAAAAATAATGATAAAATAAATTAAAAAAGAAAATAATGAATGAATATAAAAAAAAAATGATTTGAAAAAAAGGTTGAAAAGATTGATTATAAACGGATAAAATTAATAAAAATGAAAAGATATAAAATAAATAAGTAAAGATAGTACATAATTAATGAATGTAATCATTTTGCTTTTTAAATTCCTTACTGTTTACAGGAAAAAATTTAGGTGTGAAATACAACAGCTAGAGCACATCCAAACAAGCATTTTTGAATTTAAAAATAAAATAATACAAGATCATGGATATTCTTATAAATAATTTTCTTGATTCAAGGATAATTTTCTTGAACAAAGTTTATTTTTATTTTCATATGAACAAACTATTTTCAATAAAGTTGATAATATTTAATAATGAATTGTATAATTTTTATTTTTTACAATTAATATCTCTGTAATTTTTAATTAAAAGAAAGAAAATTTTTGGAACAAGTCATCGAAAAAGGTAATGTTTCCTCATTAAAAAAATATTGTAATTATTCAGTAAATTATGACAGAATACTTTGTCTGTAAATGTCACATTCTTTCTTAATTACATCTCAGTGAAACAAATATTTTATTAAAAAATTGTTATCAATGAAATATCATAATTGTCAATGAAGTATGTTAAGTTTGAAAAATCATGGCATTTCTAAATTACTTGACCGATTAAGCTCATCTTCGAACTTGACCTCGGTATCTATCTGTAGAATAAGTATGTTGAGTCAAAGATCCATTGTAAATTATGACGCTATCGTAGTGACAAGCCGTGCTCGCTTCCTGATCGCAGTAATTTTGGATTTTTACACTTATTATGAAATCTACTTCCATTTCGACTGCCGAATGGTCTTTTTAATTAATTATATTCACTTATAACAATTAATCTACTTGAAATTACTAAATTTAATCAGCATAAACTATAGCAATGCAAAAATTTCGATCCTGACTTTTTTTTCGATGGGCAAAAGTGATTCAAGCCACAGACTAAATACCTGGAGAATGCATAGTAATCCTTCATTAGATGGGAAACTACAGTTAAAAAAGATATTTCACAGCTTGCAACTACTTCCTCCGCCAGGATGTGCTTGAATTATTTTTACATAAACTGCAGCTTCAAGCGTGATAGTTTTGCTGTGTACGCAGCCAACGCGAGATTTAAGTTGGTACCAATTGTAAATTATAATTACAAAAAATACTAAAATCTGAACAAAAACAGTTTCACTGTAAAAAAATCGCGCCAAGTCCACGTTCATAAGACTATTAAGAAAATAAATTTGTTTTTTTCTTTACAAAAAGATATAAAATAAAAAAATAAAAAAATCCAAGTTACCGATGTGATTGTTTGTGGTTTTCTGAATTTAAAAAAAATTTTGTTGTATATTTAAAAATTAAAAAAAAAAATTTGTAACGTATTTAGTGTGTCGTGGTTGAAAAATACTTACTTTTTAATGAAATTCGTAAAATCTATTTACTAGACTTTAAAAATTGAAATAATAATGACGCACACCTGGCACGTTCAAAGTGGTATTTTTTTTCTTTCTATTTTTTTAGAAATGAAAAAATTTTTTTTTTAAATGTTTGTTTTCGTTATACCACTCTGAAAATTTTTAGCAGATTTTGAAAAACTTCAAAACCTAAGAAAAAAAAAAATAAAACAAAATTAAAAGTGACAATCATCGATAACATTTGATTTGATTTCCAATAAAGTTAGATAAAAATTAAAAGAAACATTGAGCTATTTATTGGTATTTATTATTTTTGTATCTAAAAATTCTATAAAAATAAAAAATTCTATTGTTTTCAATAGGATAAAGAAAGATACCAAAAGGGTGGGATCAGTAATAAGTTATATTGTAAAGTCAGTTATAAGTAACATACTCAGATAGAAGGGATAGAGGATAGAATGAT
>NW_025401625.1:0-3342 GCF_020080835.1 Cotesia glomerata
AAGAGACTTAGCCTCATCCAAGGACAACAGAGCGTTCTCTATCTGCTACGGGGAGACGCGCCTGGTAGCAGATTCTCCTCTGCTGCAGGTGTGTGTGTGTATGTGTGTATGTGTGTGTGTGTCTGTCTGTGTGTGTGTGTGTGTGTGTGTGTGTGTGTGTGTGTGTGTGTATATATGTGTATGTATGTGTATGTGTAAGTATGTATGTAACCCTCTTATAACTTTTTAAACGGCATGACCGATTTCATCGCGGTTGACGCCATTCAAAAGGCTTGACCAAACTTAGATTTTGAATACCATTTGGACCGATTCAAACCGCTAGATTTTGAGAAATCTCGAAAAAACTTCAAAAAAATATTTTTTGAAATGTGATTTTTTTTAAATTACTTTTAGATAGCTTTACCGATCAATTCCAAAATCTAATCAGCTCTCAAGGTCAAAAAACCACGTCGATTACCGTAAGCTTGGTCAAAACCGGTTAGTTCGTTCGTGAGTTATCGTTGTCGAAAGAAAACTGAAAAAGTGTTTTCGGAATTACTTTAAAATTTCTAACTCGATCGATTCAAACATGAAAATTCTTTATGGGGCTTAAGAAACTGCGTCGAATGACACCGACTGCGTGAAAATCGGATCATTCATTCAAAAGTTATTGCCGTTTGAAAATTCAAAAGTTGTGTTATTATATTAAAGTTATAAAAATTTTGAGTTCGAAGAAATAAAAATGACATGGGAAATCATATTTTTAAGTTTGAAAAAGCTCAAAACAGTGATGTGTTATTTTAAGCCACTTGAGTACAAAAATGAGCGGGAAGTTGCAGGGATGGCCTGTAGGGCTTCCAACCGTCATCCTAATTTTTGAGCCAAATTAACGACAAAATTAGCTTCAGTACTTTTTGGTAGAGAAAATTTTTCTCTACGATTCCTATTTGAAACTTAATCATTTTATAGAAAAGGCTGTAATGTCAGAAATTGAAACCTCACTTTTATTAAAATGGTGTACTTTTCGACCGAGAAGGGCTTGTAACTTCTTTTTTTGGCTAATTAAATCTATGACAAAATTATTTCAGTAATTTTTTGGATAAAGGATATGTTCATCTCTATAATTCTTAATTTAAATCTAGTCACTTTATAGAAAAAGTTGGAATGTCAGGAATTGGAACTCAATTTTCGTGGTAGATTTCATAAAATCTATTTGAATCGCGGAAAAATAGACCAGAAAATAGACCCGGAAAAAATAGACTTGGAAAAATTTTGAAGTTACGAAAATTCATATTATTTCACATATTATTTAAGATTTAATAAATTATTATTAGCTATTATACTTTTTATTTTTCCGATTACCAATCTATCTATTGCATTGGCCCTTGTGTCAAAATTCGCATAGAAATTTGTTACTATATTTAATTTATAGGTTGTCGAGTATATATGGGCCTCAAATTATTCTTTAAATATATTTAATTATCTGTAATAACAATAACTGTCATACATAAATTTTCATCAAATTCTAAATTAAATTCTAATTTATTAAAAAATTTTTGAAAAATTACTATTAGTTCATGTAAAAATAATCCTTAACATTAAATATTTATTTGTACCGATCTGGGTGTTGAAAAGAAATTACAATCACTTATTCGTGGTTTTCTCGTTTATTATATAAAATATCACACCTTTTAAAATTAGTGAACACTTGACTCTTAATAACTATTATAAAATTTAACTTCTTAATTTATTTGAACTATTAATTAAGTAATATGAGAATATTATTAAAATTAAGCATATGAAAATACTGTAATTATAATTATAAAGACGAGTTATCAATATGTTGGCACCATTACACAAATATCAATTTAAGGTTTTAATAAGAGCGTTGAGTTAATCAATTTTAACAAGATTCCTGAATACGAGCTCGTAGATAAAATTAATTGTGTGCATGAATTTGTTGATTTATTATTTTATCACAATAAAAATTATTAATGACGCGATCAATAGTTAGTACGAGCGATGATACGAGTGAAGAGCACGGAAGAAAGAGTCAGAATTCGCGAACTCAACTCGGCAGTCACAAGAGAGGCTTGAATAAAAGCAAGACATTATAAAGATTATTTGCATACCTGGTGATCAGTGACATCACTCTCATCCAGGTATGACAACGACTTGAACTGACGACAATTATACTTAATGAGCCATGCAGGTATTATGTATCATTAAGACTGAATATTATGCTTAATCCCTTGTGAATGCTGATTGAACATGTAAAATAATTTATATAGTACGTAAAACATGATCCCTGAGTAATTTTACCGGCATAACAACAATCGAAAAGGTCATTACGTTTTTAATTATTATTATTAACCAACATTTATTATTAACCAATTATTATGAAAGACAATAAAGTTGGTACCTGAATTTCCGATGATGCGGTGTAAAATTATCCTGGATGATTTGTTGAGTTGGATTGCACAAAGATGCACTGGAATTAATTTATGTGTACTGAGTACGTGTAGCTGGCCACCGCGTGTAGAGTAATTATGCCGGCTTGGCGCGTAACCGCTCTATTTGCCTTGGGTTGACTAATCAGGGTGCGCGTCAGTCGCAGCACCACTGATGCAGTAGAGTGCGGATTTACCAAGTGTTCTAGCGCGAACATTTGGTATTTACGCAACAGTTCAAAATATTAAATATTAATTATTAAAAAATGAAGTTAGCACAAGTTCATCAAACTAGCTTAACGAAAGCGTCTCATTTTCTTTAATTTTGGTTAAATAAGCATTTTTAATGCCGAGTTCAAATTAATTTCTTTTTATCTAATTAGATGATCTTTTGCTTTTTTAATTAACAATATATGAAAAAATTTATAAAATTGAATAATCGAAAGGAATTGTATGCTTTATAATATTTTTAATATTGGGTGTTAATAACTAGTACATAATTTTTAAGTTGAATCTCACATTGACAAAACCAATCGACAGCGCTAAAACGCCAGTTTGAACTCTTTCTCCTTCTGATTCAATAAAATTATTTTTTAAATTAATCTTTTACTATTCTTAATAGTAATTAATCTATAACGGGTGCTTCTTACTTCCCGCACTTTTTAGCCCCTGGATTAAATTTTCAAACTCAACAACAATATATTAACAAATGACTCTAAGCATTTACCAGGGCGCCACCAGGATTTTTTTCAATGCGGTTCCTGGAACCGGAAACCAGAGCTGGAGCTTTTAATAATCTCCAGGGAGAGAGAGTGGAGGAAGGTTGTTCTGAAAATGAATAAATTTTTATTTAACAAATTAACCGGTTTTTATTCAACAACAAAATTAAGGGGGTATTCTGGTCTAGAAATTT
>NW_025401626.1:0-3341 GCF_020080835.1 Cotesia glomerata
GCTGGTTTTGGGCTCATAAATGATGCTAACATTATTTATGCACCTTCAAGTAATAGAGAAATAAGTAATAAACGTTTTACGACAGTTGATTTCCCGACTGTTATGAGGTTTACATACATCCACACACACACACACGCACACGCACACACACACACACACACACACACACACACACACACACACACACACACACACGCACGCACACACACACATACATACAGACGTACGGACATCATCGTAAAAATAGTCAGGAAAGCTGCGTAGGGCTTCAAAACGTCGAGATCTGTTGAAACCTCGATTTTTTCAAAACGGGGTAAAACCAATAACTTCCCGATTTTTCAAAAATCATTGATTTTCATGGTGGGAAGTTAAAAAAAGTTGTTTTTTTTCTTTTTTTCAAAATATCTCCGAATTTGCTGAGCCAAGTTATTACCCACACTTCGCGTTGTCTCCTGGCTAATAATTTGTTACTGAAAATCGTTATTAATTAAGCGATTCGGCCCGTATTTATTCATTATAATTTTATAATTACAATTCGTCAAGATAACCCGACTGAGGAATTCGGGTATATCTCAATTTAGTATTATTTAGATATAATTTATAGTTTACAATCAACATTGTCGTAAAATAAACGGTCTACTCAGGATCTAGATCAATAATTAAGAATTGTACGCGACGATACTATTATTATTGTTATATAGTCCACCGGGCTAAGGAATTCGGCTTTGGTTTGTCTTAAGCGAATTTCTTTTAAATAAATAGTTTATTTGTTTCATCATTAATATTTGCTACTGATTGATTAATATTTTAATTTATGTAAATTACTTCCTCCTTTCTTTTCTAATCCTAGTATATTATTCATCTTGCCCCTGAATACCTGCAGATCGGCCCTGGAACATCTGAGGTTTGCTATTTCCTGATAAAGAATAGTTGGCGTCCAACTACGTGTAACTAACCCAGCCTGGGGGAAAGCTGCAGGTTAAGCAATTGCTTGAGAGGCTAAGAATTACCTCCCAAGTCAATTTTGTTTATTTCATACTTTAGTCAATTGTTGGGCGACCTGGACAAGGATAAGTGACAACTGGCCTTTCCATCGTCAGTTGGGATTTATTTTTTGTTACAAAACAATGATAAAAAAATTTTCTTATGTGTATTTTTAAGATAATTTACCACATGTGTGCTGGATACTTGATATGGGATCTTAATACTGGCGTTGTTGTCTGCCTGTTATTAGTGTATCTTTGTCGTCATTTCAATATGATAAATTTTTTATTATTTGTTAATTAATATCTCAAAAACTATATTGTAATTTGAAGGAAAACTTTTTCTTTAAATTGACTAGTTTTTAGTTAATGTTAGTTTAGCTTTTTATGACACTCGTAAGAAGGGATTTTTTTATTTATTTATTTATTTATTTAGTTTTAATGCCAAGGCGTTAAGCCGAATGGCAAATTTTACATACAAAGATAATGTTCAAATAAGTACAATAAATTTTGAAGCATTGATAGAGTACATAAAACAGATTGCAATTAAAACAAGAGTGTAAATCCAAATTTTTATATACATCACAATATTATGTTATTTTCCAGCATACTAATTTCTAACTATTCGTTACTCATTAGAAAATCGAACAATTTAATTTTGAAAGTCTCCAAACTAAGAGCATTTACAATCTCAGAAGGTAAGTCGTTCCATAACCGAATAGCTGTTATTACAAATGAATGCTCATAGGACGTAGTAGCAAAATTTGGCATCTTAAAGGAAATATTATTCTTAGCTGCCAGCCTATCTGATCGCCTAATTTCAGGATCTTCTTCTATGAATAATCTACGTAGAAACGTAGATAATACAGTCTTCGTGATTTTATATTCAGCCAATTTAGTGAACGTCGATATGGTGTGATATGTTAATCACGTCTCAAATTATAAATGAATCGAATGGTACTATTTACTGATCTCTGTAATTTGCTTTCAAGTCTCTTAGATAAATCTACCAGCACAACTGATTTTGACTTATAATCACATATGCAAGTAAACTTTTTGCTATTCGGTATAGTTAGCCATAATTTATTGCTAAATTTGTCATTAAAGACAAATTTGGGAACTGGGGAAATAAAGGGTAAACGGGGGTGGGGGGACCGCACTCAGTAGGAATTTTTCGGTAACCGAAAAAATAATTTAGACAGCCCAGACCGGGACTCGAACCCGGATCGTTTGGTTACGCACCAGAGTGCAATGTATAAAGGTTACAACAATTCAAAATTAAAAATTTAATATTTTTGAAACAGAGTTTTCAAAACATTTAATGTTGTACTATTTAACGCAGAATAATATTGAGTATAATATGTGAAAATCAAAAAATAAATTTTTAAAAATTTATCTGGTGGTAAAACTACTTTAAAGGCCGAAAAAGCTACTAAATTGTTTACTTATATTGTAATTTACGACAAAATTACGGTCGCTAATTTAAAACTTTCACTTAATAATGACCCAAAATGTATAAATTTTGTTTATTTTATCAAATTTGAAAGATTTCTGATAATACTTTTTCTGATGAAAGCTAAAAATCTGTAAAAGTATCAATGTACTCAATAGAGTATTTTATGATTTGATGATAATTATTTAGATTCTCTCAAATACATTTTTGTAATTGAAAATGGCTTAAAGTAATCAATTTCAAATCATAACAAAGAATAAATTAAAGGCGTAATTCTGCCCCACCTGCCTTTCCGTAAGATCCAGTGAAGCAGCAATCTCGATTCGTCTTGGACGGCATAAATATTTATTGAAATGAAATTCTTTTTCTAATTCTAAAAGTTGAGTATTTGTATAAGCAGTTCGGAGTCGCCTGGGTAATCCATTTTCTGTAACATAAATAATCGTTGCCAAAAGTAATTGTTATGCATTCCTTTTTTTCTTTAGGTATTAATTAACTATAAAAATTCATGTCAATTTATTTTTAATTTGAACAACAGTAAAAGAATATTCTGAGCTTGCTCATTAAGTATTTCGTTTGACTCTTTGTCAGCGGCCCAGGTAAATTCCCATAGTTATTCTGAGGCCCAAGTCATTAAGGGATTTAAAATCTGAATAAACAGATAAATGGGAGTTTTGTTATACGTAAGCTTTCTCAAGCTTTCAATAAGGATTATTTATGTAATGACAGAGAACATTATCTGAGAAGAACTATTTCAAAAAGAAAAACTTTAGATTAACATAATAAAAGCAGTTTCACGGTAAAAATGACGCTAAGTCCATGTTCATTAAACGTACATTTATTACAAAAATAAATTAATTCTTTACAAAAAAAATGTGGAATGAAAATGATACTTTTACAAAAAA
>NW_025401627.1:0-3341 GCF_020080835.1 Cotesia glomerata
ATATTTATAAAATGAATTGCTGGACCGATTTTGATAATTTTTCTTTGTACGTTATAGTTAAAAGATGGTTTATAAAAAAAACATTTGAAAAAAATCGTAAATATTAAAAAATAGAAAAAATTAAAAATTAAAGTTCAGCCAACATGTAATCGGGAGGTTCTGGGTTTAAATCCCAATCCGAGCTATCTGAATTTTCTTACATCTTTATATATATATATATATATATATATATATAGTGCATAATATATATATATATATATATATATATATATATTTCTTCTGAGCGTGTGGTGTCACTGAACTCCTCCTATAAACAGCTGAGATAGATTTTAATGAAATTTTTTATGTGTCTTTGATTTGATTCCAAAATGGTTTAGTTTTACAAATTCAGTCTACGGGAAAATGTTTATTTAATAGATTTTTTATTTATAAAGTGTTGTTGACAGCAGGTATACCCACATGCACTTTTCACCCATATTTTATGAATATTATTTATATAAGACTAGCAGACCCAGCCCGCTTCGCCGGGCTAAAGCTTAGTTTATTAAACAAAGTTCATATTTCAACACGTTGTAAATAATTAATTGCTTTATCGCTTAATACATCAACCATCATTCATCTTCGAGTTCATTTTCTTCAAAACTTACTCTCTAGCTGATTTGATATATTGGTCCTGCTGCCGCAATTTTTTTAATTATAAATAATTCTACAATTAACTAATTAATTTCTTAAGTATAAAAATATATTTATTATTATTAACCACAAATGTTTTTTTAATATTTTTTTTTATTAACAAAAATATTAATGATTTCCGACTATCGATACGATTATTTGATTATTTATGTTTTAAAATTCTGATGTTTCTCTATTTATTAATTTATTGTAGTATATGGTTACTGAAGTAAGGTAGTACGATTATTAGTTTATTACTAAGTATAGTAACTAAGGTAATTATTTTAAGTTGATAACTTAACTGACAATTAATTTAAAAATTAAATAATATCAGATTCCATGTCCTACATTGCATCCTTTTGGCTTATCTCCAAGTCTAATATAAAAAAAAATTAGGAAGACGGTTGACCCTGAAGGCCACCCCGGCAACTTCCCGCCAATTCCATACTTCGGCGCTTAAAATTGCATCCAATGACGCTTTTTGAGCTCTTTCGGAGGCTCAAAAATACAATTTATGGGTTATTTTCAGCTCTCTGAGCTCAAAGAGATTGCTTTCTCCTATCCTTTAAAAGCTCTTCGAGCTCAAAAGTCTGATAGAGATTTGATAAGACACTATTTTTGAATTTTTAAACCACAATAACTTTTGAATGGATAAACCGATTTTACGCGGTTAAAAGCATTCGACGCAGTTTTTTAAGCACTCAACAAAGAATCTTAAATTTTAAATCGATCGCGCTAAGAATTTTGGAGTTATTCCAAAAACACCTTTTTCGGTTTTCTTTCGTTCCACGATATCTCTCGAATGAATCAACCGGATTTTGACCGAACTGGTGGCGATCGACGTGGTTTTACAAGTTAAGAGCTGATTAGTTTTTGGAATTGAACTGTTAAGCCGTTTAAAAGTTATTCCAAAAAAGCCACGATTTAAAAAAAATTTTTTTTTTTCAGTTTTTGAAGATTTCTCAAAATCTATTGATCCTGAATCGGTCCAAATAGTAGTTTCAAAATCTAAGTTTGGTCAAGCCCTTTCGAATGGCACCAACTGCGATGAAATCGGTCAAGCTCGTTCAAAAAGTTATAAGCAGTTCACATACTTTCACACACACACACACACACACACACACACACACACACACACACACACACACACACATACATACAGACGCCGGGACAACCTCGCGAGGGATAGTCAGGGAAGCTTCCTGTGACCTTTTAAACGTCGAGATCTGATGAAAACTCGATTTTGCAAAACGGGTGAAAACAATAACTTCCCGATTTTTAAAAATCTTTCATTTTCGTAGTGGAAGTTAAAAAATACATCATTAAAAAATATTAGATGTTAGGCTAAGTATTTGCTGCACAATATAACATATGTATAGGGTTATAAATAGTGGAGTTTATTTCAACTTCATTTCAACTTCCTTTTTTTTATTAATGAATTATTTGTTAATCTTTAAAAACAGATTAACTATTAATTATTTTGTAATAATCAATATCAAATCGATGTTAATTAATTCTATATTAATGACAGTATATTAATTTTAAAAGAATATACTTTTCTGCTCTCCAAAGTTCCTTCTGCATCTCTTTTTGCTTTTGCACTCTCTGCTCTCTTTTTCTATTTCAGATCTAATTTTTTTTTAAACATCAATGTATTTTGAAGTGATTCACGAAATGATGTTCAGAAAATGTAAAGTTTTATAAACAGAAAACTTATAAATTTTCTAGAATTAATAAATTGGAAATTTTTTCCTTCTATCTCACTTGTTCAAATGCGTTTAATTTGTCATTCTGAAACTATAGTCGACGTTCCGATTGGACTCTCGACATAAGTTATTAGTAACATAAAATTTTGTGCCTGGTTGTACAGGATACGCAATAGTTTTCTCTGTTTCGTCAACAGAAGAAACCCTTCAGAAAATAATTATTTTATTTTCTACGCACCCCGTCGATTAAAAACTAAAAGTTATAATTTTTGGCGAATTACTCACTGATTACTTGATTGGTAATTGTATGACCAATTATTTTCACCAAACACATTATCAAAGTATTAACTGCAATAAATTTTCCAGATTTAGTTTAGCTTGGACATGGTGGACATTAATGATGTTATCACTCGGGTTTAGATGTAACTAATGTTTTAAAAATAAAATTTAATTAAAAAAAAAATTAGGCATTTTTCATAAAATAAACTTCTTTCCAAAAATATAAGATGAAATTAAATTTATACATTTAAAAAAATGAATTAAAATAAAACGATAATTGTTAATAAGAAATGTAAATAATAAATGATTAAATGTAGATTAAAATTGTAGCTATATTTGATCAAAAATTTATTAAAATAATTTCTCAGCTTGAAACACAGCTTAATTTATATTATTTTTATTTTTAAATAATAAAGACAAAAACAGGTTATATTGAAAAAAAAATCTATTTCAGTTTCATACTCTATATTTAATAGAAGTGTGAAGTTGTTACTCAAAACCTATAATGTCATTATTACTTTATAAAACTATTTACACTGTAACTTATAAGTACTCTCACGTAAATTTGTATTGTTTATCATAATTATTACTTTCATTACAAATAACTATTAATTAAATTTTATTCAATTAATTATTTAAATGTAAATATATATATATATATATATATATATATATATATATATA
>NW_025401628.1:0-3341 GCF_020080835.1 Cotesia glomerata
TTTGCGAATTGAGCGCCCTATCTAAGGATTTGGGAAGTACGAATGACATTAATCGATAGGTCTACGTTAGGTCCCTTTAGGTCTATAAATATTTTCGTTAGTTTACCTATAGTTTTTTTTTTAAATTGTGCGTCAAAAAATTCGAATTTTAGCACCTCATTTTCAAAAAAAAAACGAAATCTTTATCGTTTATTTTGATAAGAGTACGTACTCTTATCGTTATCGCCTATCCTGTGATCGTGGCTACGTTTGGTGACCAGATGTCACCTCGAACTCAAGTCTATCGCAATAAACATAAACCGCTTAAGTCATAAACAAGTACTTTAAGAAAGTATTACAAAAACACGTATAAATTAAACTATTGGGAATTTTTCATCTCAAGAAAAACCCAAGTATTCCTTTGTAGCCACATATACATATACATATATACAGATCCAGTTTTGCTAAGCCATGACTATCAAGGATCTTACGAAATATGCTTTTGTGCGTACCATAGTTCTCAATTAATGCATGGGTATATCAAAGTTAGCCCCCTATACTATCTTACTAATTAGTCCTATGTTATTTTTTAAAAACTTCATTTAATTCAAGATATAATGAAAGAAAGAAAATTTTCTTCAAATACATTTAGAACTTTACCACCGTCAATGATTAGTACTCTATTTTTATGGTTTAACAGATGATTAAACTTACATATCATGATTATAAAATGAAGATTTATCATTACGAAGCAAAATTGGAAGGCAAACATTTGACAGAGTTCATGCTATACACAAAACCATCCGAAGTTGATGTGGCTGAATGTTTACTTTCTTCTCTGCATGAAATACTCATGTTCACCAATACCATTTATTTTATAGTCACAGGTAAGTTCCCTGATTACCCTGATTGACAAAAAGGGCTTAGAACAATAAAAAAAGGATTTAAAAGTATTTGATTTATCGTAAAATAAATCCTTTTTCTATTGTCTTTAATTCTTTTTTAATCAGGGTAAAGAAAAGGATTAAAGACAATAGAAAAAGGATTCAAAAATTAAATACTTTTAAATTTTATTTCTTTGTTCTAAATCATTTTCTTTAATCAGGGTTTTAAGGTTAACTTTCAAAAGCTAATAAACATCAATTTTTTAATATCAAAAATTGATGTTTAATATTGTAGATGAGAAGATCGCAACAACTCATTTAACCCGTCCCAAATGGTATAATTTCAACTCGACTGAATACTTTAAATGTTGTGTCAGGTCAATAGCACTTCATGCTCAAATTTTGATGTTGGGTCTGGATGATGGTAAGCCGATACATACTTTTTCGCTATTGAATTTTATAAATTAATTCATTGATTAATTAATTAATTCTTCGACATGATTGTTCCTATTTTTAAAGGTTCTATTCACCCCCTACTCCATATTACTTGTTACACTATGATCTATGGGGAGGTGAGAGGATTAAACACTCCTAAGAAAAAGGATTATGGGTTGACATCATACCTATTATTAACTTGACTATTTTAGAAGTTGACGAAAAACCATGCATTGTCGCGACTACTGAACGCAGAGTTCATTTAATAAATTTCTTCTAGAGAATTATATTACATTTTTAATTTTCATTTTATATCATGAAATTCTCAAATTGTATGAACGAAACCTATGTATATACTGATTTTACTGAGATGGTTCACTTAATAAAAATTTTTCTTCATTATTCTTTATAAATATTTTAACTCCATATTATCAACACACAATAATACTTGTTGGAAAAATAACGATAAAGGACTCATCCGAGGCCCCGTAAATAAAATAACTTAAATATAGATCATTTAATTAGAATTATAATGTTTTATTGATTGAAACCTCATAATTAAGTAATGGTTAATCTAACTTATCCATCGCTAGGTCGTATTAATTAATATCTTGTAAAAAAAAATGTATTTACACTTGTGGTGGTGGAGATGTAAATAAAATAACTTTATTTAAAATCTTTTAATGAGGATCCAGTGGAAGGCAAGTGTGATTCCAGCGATGATGCCAGCACTCGCAGTTATAATTACAGCTATATTTGGCTGTATTAATAATGTTTTAATGTTAAAAAAACTTTTAATTAAAGGTGATGGTGCATTTGACTGATTCATTACTTGGTGATGTTAACTGATATGTTTGAAAAAGTCCTATCGGCGAATGTGGGTGTACCATGCAATCGGGTAACATCGATTTATCCGAAAACCTAGTTTCTTTCAGTCTAAAAACGTATCAGGGACAGATTGTTCCCTCCACAATTTTGAAGCAAATACTATTCAATACAGTCATACTTAGTACAGATGATATTTTGAGGCAGGCAGATTTTAAGCTAGTTAAATTTGTATACAGTTCAATTTTAATACACACGACTGCTGAATCTATACAACAATACCACCAACAAAGTTTATATTTTAGCAACTTAATACCAAAAACTATTTGAATTGACATATTATTCTGCCACATAATAATTACTCCTTATCTGTATTATTGCTCTATCATTTTATGGCCCCATGTGTATGGCGCCATTCGAAGAGAGAGTAGGGGCGATGGCTTTCACGCCGTGCGAATTCACGGTTGCGTTACACTTTCAGTTGTTTGTGAAACTTGTAACCGTTTGGGTAGTGTCACGCAGTATCACGTGTTGCAACACAAAATAATTTTTATTTATTGATTTATAGTTTATATTATTTAATTAATAGTTTATATTTATTTTATTTATTTACTAAATGAATAAAAAAATATTTCATCACGTACGAAATCCCCGTATAAAAATACCTGATAAAATTTATGAAGGGTATGGATATTGTACGTATAAGACTGTTGGCGATGTCAGGTTAGTAATATATAATTTTAAGTAAGATTGTTAATGATTGTGAGTTAGCAGTCATCTGACATTTAAAAAATAATTTTTTTCACAAGTAAATTATGAAAAAAATTATTTCTAAAAAATTGACAGGTGTAATTTGTTTTAATTTCTAGAAGTGGAATTTTTTGACTAAAATTTTTTCTATAATAATTTAATTATTATAAAAATCAAAAAAATTGACAGATTTCTGTTAACTTTAGTATCATGATTGTTAATACTTTTTGCATGCTCTAACGTAAGCCTTGATATTGTTATTATAAATCTTTACAACAATACTTTCCATATCTTTTTCTTAAGACCGAGAATTTCTTAGTCGAGTTTGTTCTGGATTTCTACGTTTTTATATCCTAATAATTTTATAGCAAATATTTATTTATAGGATTAAATACGTTGATGAATTGATGATTCCCAGTTTTTAAGGCTTATTATGGTTTTCATCTTTTCTTAGAAGAATTTCCTTAC
>NW_025401629.1:0-3340 GCF_020080835.1 Cotesia glomerata
ATTCGGTAGAATCACAGCGCCAAGTTCCGTTCAAACGGAGCGCCAGACTACCGACTGTGTTTACTGTAAGCAGAACGGTATTTCGGGGTTTTGAATATTTTATTTAATTCTACGTTACTTATTTTTCCTAAATTGTATATTATAACAGTAATACATGCTTTATTTTACTATTATTAATTAATTATATCCACTTATAACAATTAAAATACTTGAAATTATTAAAATTTTATCAGCACAAACTATAAGCTCGCTCACGAATTTAGATCCTGACTTTTTTTTCGATGGGAAATATCAGCGCCACAGACTAGATAAAATAAAAATGTGTAGTGAATCATTCCTAAAGACACGCAACCATAGCCAAAAAAAGTAGATTCATAGCTTTGCATCTATGTGCTTCCGCCAGGGTGCACTGGAATTGATTTCTACATAAACTGTAGCTTCAACTGAAGATAGCTCATTAAAGTTAGCACCAAAGAGTTTTTTTATTTTTGAACTTTTTTCGTCGTTAGTTCGTCGTTTACGATTTCTTTTATTCTTTACCATCAGCTGCATTTGTTAGTTCTTCCATTTATTTATTTTAAAAAAAATTTATTGATAATAATGTACCTTCAAAGTTAGCCCCCTATCGCATTTTTAATATTTTGGTAGCAATACTGAGGTCATTAAACCTCTGTTTTTGATTGTTCATGTATATAAAACATTTGTTCCCTACTTTACATTGTTTATTTGTTGTTTAATTAAAACACATTTTTAATTAGCTAAATATTTGTATTCTAATATATTCGCACTGCGCATGCGTCCAACTATACGTTTTAGACTTTTAGCGTGGGGTGCTTTTGAAAATTATAAGGTGACAAGCACATTTCATATGTAAAAAAATTTAAAAATTTACAAAGTGTAATTTTTTAGAAATTACTTTTAATTAATTTAAATATTAAACTGTTAGACGTCAACCAATATCAATATAATTAAGTAAATAAATAAATAACTAATAAATATCCATTTCATTTTAAATTTCTTAAAAAATATAGAAATAATTTTTAATCAATGCATGTATATTTTTTTTTTAATACTCATCAATTCTATTTCTATGAACAATACGAACTATTACGAATTATTAAAATAAAAAAGAAATAACAAATAACAAAAAATTTTAATACTTTATTAAAATGAAACTTATTATAAAATTATTAAAAACTACACGTTGCCTTTTTGTCCTGTGACCTCTATATTTAAAATGACAAGAATAATACACCCACTCTGATTACTGTGCTTGTCACTATAATTTTCAAAAGACTACGCTAAAAGTCTAAACGTAAAGTTGACGCATGCGCAGTGCAAATATTTAGAATACAAATATTCAGCTAATTAAAAATTTTAATTAAACAACAAATAAACAATGTGAAGTAGGAACAAATATTTTATATACATGAACAATCAAAAACAAAGGTTTAATGACCCGTATTGCTATCAAAATATTAAAAAATGCGATAGGCGGGCTAACTTAAGGGTACATTATTAATAAATTGTTTTAAAAGAAATAAATGGAGAACTAACAAATGTTGATAGTGAACAATAAAGAACAAACGACGAACTAACGATGTGATAAAAAAAAAAAGTTGAAAAATTGAAAAAAACACTCTGGGGTGCTAACTTTACCGAGTTTATAATATGCCAGTGTTAGATGATAGTATGATGTCTCTAGACGCATTTAACAGGTGGCACTATCTGTCAGCGAAGCGTTAATATAAATTACTAGTATACGTTGCGCGCGCAAGCTCGGGTGTGAATGTTGGTATAGGGATTGAGAAAGAACTGTTGAGGCAGCACTACTGCTGAAAGTAGAGCGCCCTGGTGTTATAAATGTAAAGCATAGTGAAGTAAACAGCGTAATAAATAGTATTAAGGTAAAAGTTAGGGATGGGCGATGTTAGCAAAAAAAATCGACATCGGACTATCGATTTTCGAAATTTTTCACCATCGAACCATTGATGTTTTGACAAAAACATCGAAACATCGATTGTAGACATCGATGTTGAAAATGCGCGCGAAAATTCGAAAAAATGATGCTTATAATTAAATTTGGCGTAAAAAGAAATAATTTTTAATTATTTTAATTATTATTGCCCGTACACTCTCAAAATTTTGACTAAAATCCAAAAAACCCTAAATAAGGCAAAAAATTGCGAAAAACTGCAGCCACAGCGATGAATAAAATTTTGTGGACCTAGATCAAGAATGATTTTTATATATTTCAATTCACTGAATCTGAATTTGAACGTTAATTAGCCCGTTGAGCCGTCAAAATTTGAAAAAATAGCAAAAAACTAAAAAAAATCGAAAATAAATCATGAAAAATCGAAATTATCAGAATAAAACATTTTTTTGGATTCAGATTGAGTACGATTAAAATTCAAAAAAATCTCAAAAACCAAAAAAATCGCGAAAATTAAAGTTATAAATAAGAGAAAAAAATCTATTTAACACTGTGTAGGTCATGTAAGATTAAAAAAATTCGATACAATCGAACGACAGTCTGAAATTCGAAAATATGGTTATTTCGTTATTTTTGAATTCTAAGATCATATTCCAGCTATGAAAATGCACTTGCAAGTCATTAACAATTGTGTTTAATAGATTTTTTCCCATATTTATAACTGTAATTTTTACGATTTTTTTTTTGGTATTTTCAGATTTTTTTTTTAATTTTTAGCGCGCGCTAAAAAATTTCTAGTAGAAATTTATTTCGATGTCGATGGTTCATTATTCTACATCGACCATCGATGTTTCGATTCCAAAAAAAATTGACCAAAAAAATCGATGTTTCCCGGAAAAAACATCGATAGTCGAAACATCGATGTATATCGCCCATCCCTAGTAAAAGTCCCAATAGATGATCACGTACCAGTATATGATCACTCCATGTATTTGTATATCTATATTCACAAATATAGGTATACAAATACATGGAGTGATCATATACTGGTACATGATCATATATTGGGGCTTTTACCTTAGTTGAAATTAGTAATAAAAAAAAAAATTGAATTCGGGTTTTGCCCGTCAAAAATACCCAAATTAGGGGTGAAAATGACACAAAAGGAAAAAAATTATTCAAGTCAGGACTCTTTTCAAGGAAATATTGTATAAACAAGAAGATTTAAATAGAACATTCAACGATAACCTGTTCGGTGGTCGCTCAAACCAAAGTTTCCGATATTACATGAAAATTAAGTTAGAAGACATTTAAAAATTTTTAGAATTTTTTTCTTACTAAAAAAATGATTCAAAAGGAATAAAAAAAAATTTTTACTTGTGAGAAACTTTAAAAACTGTTAGT
>NW_025401630.1:0-3339 GCF_020080835.1 Cotesia glomerata
AGAAGTTAATTAAGGAAAAGCTGTATTCGAAACATTTAAAGTCATCTCTATCCGAGCATGCGTATGGGCGTGAATGATTGATTTTGATAACTAATATTTTCTTTTTTCCAATGAAAGTTAAGATGAAGTAAATATACTTAAAAATATATTTATGATTCGGTCTTTCAGCAATCAAATCAAAATCTTTCAATCATCAAATCAAAAATATTAATTTCATCAATTTTGTATATACTTGCTAATGAACAGAAATTTTACTTTCTTTTAATTGCATAATGTAATGAATTCCTTATACATGCCTGCGATTCTTCATTTCAATCAATTAATTTGTAAAAGTTTATTTTTATAGAATATTTACTTCATAAGGCTATTAGATTTTTTGGACATATTTGTCTTTATATATCGTATTTTATACATTTTGTTTTTAATTTATTTATATTAGAGCTGGAAGACATGCTCCACTACTTCACACTGTTGAGACTCTACCACCTGAACACCTTCGACAGATTGAATGTATGATGTCACATTTATCCTGGTCACCAATACTTTCTACTCTATCCTAAATACGCACTTTTCGACCTTTAGCGACAATGATGTTGTCAAAAAACTTTTGAACAGTTGATGGCAGATCCTTTTCATATTTGTAAAGAAACAAAAAAAATTTTTATAGTATATGGCAAAATGAACGAAAGTTTAGAAATCACGGGCTCTCGATGCTATGAATTATACACCTATCGGAAAAATCCAAAACCAGATTGGAAAAAAAAGCTCTTAAATATTTTAGTCCAAGCTGATTTCTAATGTAGCTATAAATCACGGTTTAAAATTTGAATCAGATGCAAGAAGAGCTTATGAAAAAAGTACAGAAAGTAAATGTATTTTCAATGTGGTCTCGTAGTTCCGGAAAATAAGCCTTGGCTTGGTTATTCTCCCGACGGAGTTATATTCGACAATGATAAACCCGTCAAGTTGATAGAAATCAAGTGCCCATATGAAGGCAAATCTCATAGTATGAAAGATGATCATTTCTAATATAAAATTATGTACAAAAAACCCAAAAAATAATAATACCTTAACTTTGAGAAAAAAATCATAAAATATTATGGTCGGAGTTCAACTTGGTATGGGTATTTTAAATATTGAAAAAACGGACTTAATCGCACTTTCTTCTCATGACAAAAAGGTATGAAAATTATTTCAGGTGATTGATGATGAAAAATTTGTAAAAGACATATTTCTATCCCTTACAATTAATATTTTTAATGAGATGTTACATTATGCTTGTGAGAATGAGAAACATAAAGGTAAAAATTTGTACGAAAGCAATTACTTCTGTAAAAGTAACTTTAGTAAACACTCTAACAATGTTTAACTATGTTTATGTTTTTAATTTAACAATTTTACTGTAGAGTTTTAATCAATTTTTACCTAATAACATTTGTGTGTATCTTAATTCTTAATTTGCATCAATTTTGACATAAATTTATCATTACTTAAAATTGGAGGAACTTAAATTGTGCACCAATAATGATTGGTATTTCTTTGCCCGCCTCAAACAAGACCACTTGGCATCCAGGAGCCCAAGACTTTAAATACCTTGAGTCTTTGATTGGAACGTTCTACATGAACTCGTGCTTTCTGGCGATTTTCGCATTTAACCTCGACTCTTCTTGGAGAAAAATTGCTTGTTTTCTTTCTTAACCCAAGGTCAGGCAAAAGAGTTATATCTTTATGCTTTGGGAGTTTATCAACCCTAAACCCGCTTGTCGACCATTATTGCTTCACCCTTCTCCTAATAAATCTGGAAATTTAGATTTAACAAAATATAGCGTCATCAGAAGATCTTCCTCCACTATTGGACTAATGTAGCACAACGATCACTCCGGGGGTCACTCCAGTCATGAACTTGAGTAAGGTATATGTACTTTTATACCGTGAGGAGGCATATGTTTGCTTTGTTGACAACACAGCAGCTTTTGGTTTTAGCTATAAAAATTTCTGTACAGTCCAACACTACTCTAACATTTTCAGAAGTCATTGAAACATACAGGAATATTCCTAGAGACTTCATCTTTGTCTGGAAAAGGTATTCCCTATTCCAAACAAACGTAAAAGCATGTCGATCATCTGCAGAATAATTTTACGGCAATGTGACTCTGAAGAGTATTTAAATAAAAACTGTTAAAATAACATACGATAATTAATAGCTTTAATTTAACAAAATGTCATGATAATTTTTGCTACTGAGATGCATTCTTTTCGGACTCGTATTTAGGAAATCCAACCATAAAAACATCAAGAATGGTATTCAAGATATCAAAGCTCACAATCCCAGTTAAAGTATTGAGTTCCTTATAAGTTTTTATTACGTCACAAAAGTCAGTAATTAAATCACCACTTTTAACCTGAATACCGACATCAATAAATGTTTTTGCAGGCGTTTCATCATTGCTACTCTGGCAACATAGCTAACAACAGATCCATTATTATTTTCTCTTGAAGTAACAGGACTGGAGTTGAGTATCATCCAAAACAACCGAATTTCTTTGACCATCAAAATCAAAAGTCAATTCAGTAGTAGTTAATGCTTGCAGAGGAGTCTGGTTTTTCATTATTAGTAGCTTCATTATCCGAAATTATCGTATTTTCTTTGTGTGTCTCTTTGAATCGCTTTTTCTCGGTCATCGTTTATTTTAGTGCTTGATGTTGTTTTTATGTCAGTACAAGGTAGATTACAAAGAAAGGTACTGCATTTTTTTCAAACGCCTCTTACCCTTTGAGGCATTTTCTATGTAGAAAAAAGATTTTTTTAATTAATTTTACAAATCAAAAAACCAATGGTATGAACTAAACAATAAATTTAATTACCTGGAAAGAAATAATCCAGATTTTTAAAGAGTGCAAAGAACAAACTTGCATATTTTCTGTAATACTTTTTCCTATTTTCAAAACTTTTTGCCACATTTTTCGAGAGTCAATTTTTTCATCCACTCCGAAAGCATTTTTTGAATTTTTAGCAAAATTTTCACTTTGCTTTGGAGAAAATAATGAAACAGAACGATCAAAATTTTTTACCAAACCTTACTGTTACACCCATATACACTACAGGCATGTTTTACTTTTTACTTTGTTTTGGCGAAAAGCTTACGCCTAACGAATCATCGGTATTTTCCATTATAAGATATATATTTTTATTAATCAAAAAAGTATTAAAAACAAATGTAGTTACTAATAAAATGCTTGTTTACTACACAGTTTATAATGCTATTACGACAGCTGACCCGGTTTGAGTAGTTTCGACTTGATCCACCAGACGGCAATACTAGTACTTACCATTTACCA